>NW_026907802.1:0-49998 GCF_033807575.1 Cydia pomonella | reverse complement strand
TTTGTCGTTTCAAGTTCATTGGCAACGAGCCCACGTGCTCGCCCCCGCTGCAAGGTGATTGACTCTTAAATACAACTTAATGGCGACCTGTACGGTGTACGGCTATGTATGCTTCTAATTAGTCGCATTCAGTCCGCCATGTCGAGCACTTGAACTCTGCAACTTAAATCATTACATTTAATGTATTTCAATCATAACATTGCGATACTATATATGATCGCTACTCCCTTATCTTATTTAATGGCGTCGAATGTTGGTTATTTTTGCAAAACGCGTAAATGTTGCTTTTTATTATGATTATCTGGTTTATTTTCTGTAATAGCAAATACATTACAGAAATATTAACCAGTCACACTGAAAATTGTTTTTTTTTAAATTTCTATTCCCCATTTTAACTCGATTGTTGTTGGGTCCCAAAAGAGCGAATGATCTGCTTAGTCTCTGATCCCAATAATTAATCAGGCAGTAGTTTTTACTAATATCTACCACTTTTACTTAAATATTCCTTTTTCCTTACTAAGGTTTCCCCTCCCTGGACCTACTGAACCTAGCCTAAGTCGTCAATTATTGTCGTCCAGATTTTATGAAACTAAGTGTAATACAGGTTGGACCAAAATTACGTTGCCAAATAATTTTCAAGAATCTTTTTCTTACTTATACAAATTTTACAAAATGTCATTTAAAGCAAAACTACAATCATTTAACACTCTGACTGCGGCACTGGGCCGAAACACCCGATACAAAGTATGGTTAACTTATAAAACAAAATGTACTATTTTCAAAATATTATCCTTTAGCTATGATACACAAACGCAAACGTATGTTAAAATTATCAATCAGTTTAAAAAGTTCAACGTATTTTTGGGCCATCATGTAAGCAAACTCAGAATCAATCTTAATAAAAAAAATACTCTATACTTTATAGAGTTTATAGTTTCAACTGATAAATTTTAGTCATTGTGGTTAGGTTTGGCCCAGGCTAATCAATGATTCAGCCATCTATAAACAAACAAAGCGTATTAGAGAGGTGATCGCTAAACGTCCACTTCGACGGTGAGCAAACACGAAGGCGTAATCCGCCGGGTGGCACTTAGCGGGCACCGCAAGCCTAGCACTCTAATTGCATGCCAACTAATCTGTTTGCGAACGCATCGTATCAGATTTAGGCTACAAATAGAAACTACGCCTTAAATTGACTTGATGGCCGGCCAGATGACTAAGCGTGAGTCCTTGAACAACGCTTTTTATTTGATACGAATGACGTCGTCATAACAGTTTGTTCAACAGACTGAGTAAGAAGGTTGGTATGTATTTATTTATATTCCTCATTTTATACTTTGTAAATTGTATTGAAGTTATGTTTCAGGAAAATAGTACGTAATAAATAAACATACAAAACACTTTAGTTGCTGTTTGCTGCCTGTTTCTGTCAACTGTCAGATATTCTCTGCAACCGCATAATAAATCTTTTTTTTTCAACGAGAACTTTATTTTACTAAGTAATTTTTTGACAAAGTAATTTTCTATTCCATTCGTAAACAGTCATTATGGATTATTTAGATGTTCGAAGCTAAGTAAAACTACGAAATAAATGGGAATATCTGCACAAAAAACGGACACAAAATAAGTACTTAAATTAAGCTGATTTGGGATTGTTTCAACGCTAACAAAGTTAAAAGTTAGACAGCCTACGAGTTGTTTTAGTGTTGGTCGGTGCGGAACGACCAAAAACGTGCCTCCTATAAATATTTATTGATAGACTTATTAATCTTATTACACAAGTCTCCGGCCTGATACAAAATTACACGCTGAGTAATCGAGTGAGTCTCCTCGTCGCGGTTCGTGAATCCGTTTTAAGGGTGTGCTTCTTTGTTCTCTCCCACTTAGGCAGCGTGGCATTCAATTCTTTTGTATACCATGTAAACCGTCGCGAAACAAATCACCTAACTAAACCAATTCCAACTCCAAGCCTAACTAACTGACCACCGAAGCGAGAACATGAGATTATTGAAACAGTCGTATAATTAAATAAGAGGCCAGTAGTTTGTGAAGGTCCTAATTTCAACGCCGACTAAGTTACAATCTTGTTTAATACTGCAATTTGATATCAGTGGAAACTATTTAACTCGGGCAATATGCAGTGGCTCACTTAGCCTTGGAGCCGTAATAGCCAAAAGTATGAGTCAGTGCGGTTATTGCAACATCGACCACTGTAACATAAACGTACTGGTCTTTTCTTAGAATAAAACGTGTTCATTGAATAAATACTAGTACCCACCTACCTAACATTAGGTGTAGTGTGAATGAAGATAAGTAACGTGCTCTTGTAATCAATGGGGATTTTTCAGAAAATAAAAACATTCCGCGACACACCGTGCGACATTCCGCATTAGCATAACATTTCTGCAATTTATTTAAGTACATAACATTTCTAAAGTATATTCAAGTACATGACAATTCTACAATTTATTAAACACATGTCAAAATATGAATATTAATCCAATTCTTATAAATGCATTTCATTGCTAACAACTGTATTTTTTTTTTAATTTATTCATATCACAACATATCACACAAAGAACTTAAAACTAAGATACACCACTGAAACTTGTTAAAAGAAGTTTATGCGTGGTGCAAATGCATCACTCCGCTCAACTGCATGCTTAATGTGTAGTAAGTACGTAAGTACAACTAAGGAAGGTGTACTTATATAGGTAAACAAACGTATAGCAGGTAACATCCGCCATCACACATTCCCGTCCGTTATGTATTTAATTGCTAACCACTGTAATTTTTTTCCAAAGGTAGCTTATTTATTCAAGTAAATAAACTAAAATATATAAAAGTACTTTTACACTAATTAATTGCTTTGTTTATTCGCAATTATTTTCTGACTTTAAGTTTACAGTTTTTACGGCAGTAGTGTTTTGTAATTTAAACAGGCACTAACTACTTATCTCCATTTAAGCTCTCCCCGATGCTTGAAATAAATAACAGTCCCTAAAATTAAATTTTCCGATAAGTAATTTCCACGAAGAATGACATTTACATTGGATGCATTAGAGGAGACTAACAATAGAGCCCGTTAAGTAGAAAGTGAATCGAGCCCATGCCGCGAATGGTCTTTCCGATTGTATCGATTCCGAGCTCGTTACTTCGTCTCGTTACTCTCTCAATTACAACCAGACAATTCTATTTTTAACAGCTACTTTAGACTAGCCAGTAGTGATAGTACCCTGCCTACGAAGCTTGTAGTACCTACTGGGTTCAAATCCCGGTTGGGTCAAAATCAAAGCAACGATTTGTCTTAGATTTTACACATTTATTACTATTGCAATTAATTAAAATTTGGTTTGAAGGCATGCTCAAAAATCAATGATCCTGAGTATATAAATATCTAGAACGAATAAAGCATGACAAGCTGAAGGTAAGTATGGAAACCAGGGGGCCAATCACTCCGTTTTGAAGGTGTTCAGAAAAGACACATGAAGCATCCGGAGTGGAGGCGGTTGGTAAAATTGAAGGTTGATGATTTCGAGGAGTAGGTAAAGGAAAGTAGACCTTGACAATAAGCGAGATGCTCTGAACGCCCGTATACAAACAGTCTTAACCTATCACGGAGCCTTTTCATGCCCTCAGTGCGGACGAGTACTGCATGCGAAGATTGGCTACTGCAGTCACAAGAGGGCGCACCAGCAGGCGGACCAGCTTAGGTTTCGCACCTGAGAAATATAATGCTGTCGCTGTAGTCGGAATCGGCTTTATGACAAGGTCAATTTATGGCGATTCTTCCCATTTATTTTTACCAGTTGAGTATTTTATTAATTAAAATAATAGATAATATTCAGTCCTTCACACTGGAGTGTACTGTAAGCTCGACTGTCGTGAAACTTTTGCAATAACCACGAAAACTTAATTAAACAAAACATCGAGATGAAATTCAAACCCTCCATAGGCGCCGACAGGTATACGAATAAAAACAGAGTTTTCGCTCCCACTTTAGAAAAGAGGTCAACGCTCACATTCCGGACGCTGACTTTTAATTCGAAGACTTTTATAGCTTCTGTCGCAACATCCTATAAATTAGCCCCTTACGGAAAAATGGGCATCTGCTTCTCGGGAAAAAAATCCCTCCTTGCAAGTAAAAGGACAAAATTTACGAGCCGTGTTACCGTGGGTAGTCGGACTCGCCCACGAGGCGCATGCAAATGGCTCCATTGGAGTGGAGCGGAGATTACAGCAGCCGCGATTAAACAAGACAGACTCCTGGACCAAATCTTCGGAGGTTTGTCATGCCTTGGGCACTTGTACGTACAACACGCATCAAAAACACAGGTGTCTTAAACAGGTCCCTTTTTGGAGCAATTCCGTAATCAGTCAACACTTAGTATACCTATGCATTATTGTAAAAAACTGAAAATTTTGGACTTTGTGACACCTAAATTGGTTACCAGACTTTAGCATATTGATTGACCTATATTATTCATTACGACACATACGATAAATAAATAAAAAAACTAAGTACTTACAAATGAAGAGAGAAATATTTGCACGCACGAGCTATAAACACGAAGTCGAATGTTTTCTAAATACATACACGTTATTCAGCGCTATCTGCATTTTGTCTGTAGAGCTCGAATTAGCTGTGCTCAAGCTAACTAATGCTAATCTAGCTAATACGACACCCGACGTACGAGCATGTATGGGTACATAAACTTCTAATTAGATGGGGAAAATATGCGCGAGGTAAATGGCGAAATATCAATAAAACCCTCTAAACAATTTGCAATCATACGAGATTGAGAGACAGAAAGGTAAATGCAAATCATACATAGTTAATAAGGTTAGCATACATAAAACGTACTAAAACTGAAGTGCAATTCTTCATGTTGAAAGGAGGCAGGAATTGACAGTAAACACATGAACTATACTTATACTAGTTTATAATCAATAAAGCAAGAGGATTCATGAGCATGTCGCGTCGCAGACTTGAGGCGCCGCACGCACATTAAATCTAGCCCACAAGCAGTTACCCAAGAAGTACTTACTTCATAATCTCTTTCTTAAGACTCACTAAGTAACTTTGCCAATTACAGTACGAAAATTACTGCATAAATATACATACCTACCCGTGTTTCTGAGGCGTTATGCAATACCAGTTCATTGGCAGTAACATGTTCCGAGATACCGATCTGCGCAGCAGCTAATGCAATTGATATCAACACACTAATCAGACCACAACCAAGGATTTCTACTTTAACATAATATCAGGTATATCAATAGTATCGTGTAACACAACATCATCACAAATACGAACGCATACCGTTATTGCTTGCAGTAGAGCGAAGGATATTCAGAGCAACTCGTTTATTTTCAAGTTATCTTAGCATAGTATAATGTGTAGCTGTATTATATTGAAATATAACGCTTGTCTAAAGTGGAAAGTGGAGCAGCGCCGGTGCACTTTCTCCGGCGCCCGCGCAAATACAGTTTGCACCGAACGCGCACGCGGTACATGCCTACCTACATATACTTGTCTAATTTGCACCAGTCTACGTAAACTATGCCGCGTAATTCACGTCACTAATCTGCAGAGCAGTCGAAAACGTGAAATTAGACATGCATTATGCTCTGACATTAGAAATGGAGCTATAAGTCTGGAACTAATGAACGTTCGGAGAGTGCCACATTGGAGTTAGTTCATATGGAAATTGTCTTAATGACAAATTGAAACGTACATTTTATATCTAGTTAGGTATACTGAAGACAATATAATTCTCTGTGGATTCATGATTAACTATATAAACACTTTTTTATTTCCAAAATATTAAAATACTTCTGTATGAACATAATATTAGGAAAACGCAGCTGCCAGATAAAATGCCGCCCCTTTGCAAAATTAAGAAGAAATGTAGGAGTTAAAATTGGCTGGCACTGGCAGATAACGTCTACCTAGGGATTGGAAATCAACTTCACCTAGCGCAAGCGGTTATATATGTGTACGTAGAATCAGCGTGATTTAAGGCAAATGTAAAAAATATCACGTAATACGCTTGTGTCACAATTTTACGAGAGCAATTCTTACTTCGAAGTTCGATATTCTAAATATAGATTCAATAACAGTGACGGCTGGTGTCCGAAGTCAATGCTCAGACAGTCTTTTCAAGAACTTTCAGCTTTCAATTTCCTATCCGCATTGATGTGATAATATGTAGACACTTGAGGAGTGATAACGTGATGTACATATCAGGTCTCTTCTTTTTGTGGCAAAAATATCCAGTTTCTAATTGTATGGTAGTAACTAAATAATTAGATTGTTATTTATATTTATCAAGGTCACCGTTTTATATTATTGAAGGTACAGCGTGAAATAAAGCAAAACCCAATTGGTGTTGTCCCTCTCACCTATTTTTCGCATCGCAATTATATATACCCACACTTCTAAAAAAACAAAGCTTCTGCTAATTTACGAGTAACATGTTTTACTAAGTTCAAAGCAAAACCCCGGAATTGGGTAAATTTGAGCAATAACAGTCTGTCACGCCAGTTAAAACGACAGCACAGATGAATATCATTTACGCACGCAGGTATAACATCTCCTGTGCAACGATCTGTAAACATTAAGATTAACAATATTCGAGTACAAATAAAGAGGCAAGTGATAAAAATGTTATTTTGTTTTCCGAATGGTATTTGTGATACATTACGCAATGTGTAACCGGAAACTAACTATAGGTTTATGCTAAAGCCATAATTAACGAATTTTAAATTAGAGCCAGTTTATTATTTTACAATAGACATGAGAACTATTCGTGATATTAATAGTATATTTTTGGTAGTAGGTGCTAAACAATATAAAAACAACTATAAAAATACTGTAACTTTGGCATGGTTACAGTATAAGTTGCGGACACCTATTCCACTAGAATCGTAGCTAACGATTTCAGCCGATATGAACCCGTCGATGGTTGATTAGGGCTAGCTTTTGAATAAAATGAAAGTACATAATTCCTTCTCCCTGCAGTTTCTCAAAGCTGCATTTTCGATTGCACCCACACAATATCACGGTTACTGTAAAATAATCGTTGTGTAAATTCCAAACATATCTCGTTTATATTTAAAGCATTTGCCACACGAAAGCTTGAACGTTATGTTAAAATCCTTTATTAGCGTAACAACACGATAAAGCCATGTATTTTATTATCGCGAATGAAGTTAGGCAAAAGCCTGACCTTAAATGCACACAACCATGGCCGGCAGACGGCGGGGGCGGTGCAGTGGCGTAGACTAACAAACCAGTTTTGCGAAAGAGCCCTTGCGAACTCGTCCAAGATGCTCGGGGACAGGAGAACCGATTCATTGCTTGTTTACTTAAAGTGGATTTTCGTTAACAAATTAAAACCAATTACTAATTTTGAATTCTGTTGGACATATTTCTGCCCGGTTTTACTACTTTCAAGGGCCTATATTCCTAAGAGTTTCAACCAAATTGTAACAAGGTTACTTTAACTGTAAAGTAACCGCTAATACAATCTACTTTTCAAATTCTGGTAAGTAAACTTATTTCTCTTACATTGAATTATATGAAGCATGTTAAAGTACGCCATATACTTAAAATCTAAGCAAGATAAAGTATCAACGCCACCATAAACGTCAAAGTTGCTATGGAAATATGACGATTATAGTGGTGTTACCATATTGTTTCGCTGTAGGTTTAGCTTAGACGGTTAATTTGCATTTTATTCGGGCATATTAAATAGATTGACAGGCAACCTTGCATTAATTTGGCACGGCTCAAGAATCAAGACTTTCTTGAATCGAATATCAAACCGGACGCCGTGCACAATACATAGGTACTTTCATCATTCTCATTGGTGGATAGAATGTTATATTTCTGAATCACGGTACGTCGGCCAAGGCCCAAAAGAAGTGAATGTAAAATTACTGATCGTAATCAGCGTGATGCATATTATCAGTTCGAGTACTGTACCTATACGTAAATCAATTTGGATAATATGCAGCTGTATAAATTTATTTCGGGATAAAAAAATAATTTTTAAAATGCATTATGATCTGCATGGCAATTCCCTATTTTACTGATACATTTTTACAAGCTTTTATTTAACTTGCCGTATGTATGCATGTTTGTGTGGGTCAAATCTTGGATGCTAAATTTGACCTATTTCCCGGTTTTCGTTTGAGCTGAAATTTTGCATGAAGTCGGGTGACAATGCAATATTATGGTACCATCGAATCGAACTGATCTGATGATGAAGACAGGAGGAGGCCATAGGAACTCCGTGATAAAACAACGCAACCTAATTGTGTTTGTGGCTTTTGGAATTGTCTCGATGAGTATTAGTTGTGTGTGGAAAGAAAAGGACAGTCAGCGATAAAAGCTTGTACCGAAAATGTTTTTTTTTTTTTTTCAATAACTAAAATAGGTAGTAGGCAATTACTAACTGTTTCTCAGTTACCATCTTACAATCAGGACATCTATTGTATCTGGGTCGAAATTCTTTTCGTTGTCTTGTTTTGGACCACTCTGTAACGCTTGTATTTCTGTATTTTATTACATAAATAAAAAAGACGAGTGCTATTGCATGTCTTTTTAGCTGTAGATTACATTTACCATGAGAAAAATTAAAAACTAAATTTTATCTCATACACAAAGCTGCACCCAGTCATATTTTTTGGGGACAAAAAACAAGACAACGAAAAGAATTTTGACCCATCTAATAAACCTATCTATTCAATGTATTGAAAGTTATAATACAAAAAATAATATGCTCAATATCATTATCTCTTTTGTACCACCGAAAAACCAAGTCATGGCCGTATGCCTAGTAAAACACGTAGGTTTCCGTCTGTGTACGTATAGTTTTATTTTCTCATTTTAAAACGACTAGCTAGCTAGAAGGTATAGGTATCTATGCCTGTAATTAGTTTATGTAGCTTCAGATACCATAGTTTACAGAATATAAATACAGCGAATTTAATTTTTCATGTTTTTGCTCTATTTCATTTGTTTATAAGCTGGAGCTAAATAAAATACACGCATAGATCTACTTCATGTCATTTTATGTGCAAAGTTTCATTACAATCCAACACGTAAGTTTAAAATAAGAACGAAACGCCGTTTTTGTATGTATGTATGTATGTCACTTTATTGCACATAAACAGGTTAACATAAAACAGACAAAACAAAACAAAACAAAACAAGAAATGTTATGTACACAAGCAAACTTATCCCTAAAAGGGATCTCTTCCAGCTAACCTTTGAGAAAATGCGAAAGGAAAACGTGAAATTCAGTCGAGCTTGCTACGGACACTTAGTATATACATTTTAAAATACAAACATTTAATCTGTCAACAATTAATGAGCGAATTTCTAAAAATAAACAATGAAAAACAAAATTAATAATAATAAATGCTATTCTGCTTTGGTCTTTACAGAACATTAACTCTGCCTGAGATGGCTGAGATACCTACGGCAGTTTCGTAGTTTAATTAAAGAATGACTTTGAGAAGAAAATTATAATGAAAAAATTAAACAAATTAAATTAATTTTTCATAACCTGCCTCATGTAATTAAATAGGGTGCTACTTAATTGCCCTACATTATAACAATGGGGTATATCAATAACGACCCCTGTGCAAGACGCTGCAAAAAATATTACGTCACGCTTACAAAATTAACCCTTCGACGGACATGACTCATTACAGGGCTACCAGGAAATATCATTAAATTTTCACGATGGCGTTTTATGTTACCCGTGTCGCCGGTTTCGCGACTTCATGCATATTTATCAAAATAACAGCCGATTGAAAGGCTGCATACAAACACGCACTGATGGGGGTAGTATAGTTTGCGGAATTGGAGTTTACTGCTGTGGTATGAAGGGTAGTTTTGCACGTGGACTGGACGTTTCAGACGCCCAGCAGTCGCCGTCGTCGGTCTGTCATTACGCGCCCCTGCCGGAGGGTGGACTGCGTTCCGCGAAATCGGACGGTGACTCAGACCACTCGGTCGCGGGGAAGCAGTGCTCGATCATTCTGATCCGTTAATTGCGTGTCGTGCGGTTTGTCGATCGATGGAATACATTTTTATTGATAACCCATTTTTTGTGACTGTAAAGTATGGTTTACAGAACAGCGACAAGAAGATTTGAAGCTTGCAGGTCCGTTGGAACATGAGTATATAATAAGAATTGTGCTAATATCAAAAAGTTTGAAATGTATTTCAAAGGAAAATTATTAATCGAAAAATCTTATTTACACCTCGAAACAGCTATAAAATAAATGGAACATGTGCAACTGGCATATTTTAATATACGTATATAGCTTAGTCGTGCCAAAAATAAAACACAAAAATGATAAGGAAGATTTTATACGTCTAATATTCTTGAGTATTATTTATTCATCAGCATTCACTTGATGACAAAATATAACAATAAATCAGTGAAAAGATACCGAAAACCATTTAACCCAGTGCCCTACATTTTACTAATGACACTTCAAATCAAAATCAACCCTTGTCTTTATAAACGTCTGGACCTTTGAGGTTTAGTTATCGACGTCTGTTCGACATTTCATTACTGCGCGCTGCGTGTCGGAGTTTATATAATAACTTAGCTTGAAATTTATTCCCTTTTAGTTATTGCTATCATGATTCCCAGTTATGAAGTATCTTTATTCTTTAGTATAATGTTGAGTAATTTACTTATGATTTAACATTTACCGTATCAAAGCCATTTAGGGAAGTTTTATTTGAATACTCTGCTATTTTTTATGACAATTTACCACTCGATTTTACAACAGCCACCCTCCACGCAAACAGCTTATAACAACAAACAGCAACTTTTTCCCAACAACGCAGTCCAGATACAAGGTTGTGAAAGTAAAAGTGAAATTAGAACTTTCTCTAGCGAACCAGGAACAAAGCGGCGGTCTGCTGCCCTCGGGAGAATACGCTTGTGGCAGGTGGTTCTCGCGATCCACGCGAAATTTCATAATTGGCGGAAAAAAATAAAATAAAACGGTCACCACTCCATGCAACAATTTTCTCATTGTGTCAGAGGTCTCTGGGGAATGTGCTCCGGACACACAGGCGCGGGACGAGGCGGGTTGACGCTAATTTCTCTCACTCAACAACATATATATTCTTTTGCTCTGACCTACAGTTAATGACGACGGAATTGCATTACCAGGCCAAATGATTCTTTGAAATAATCCTATTATTTAAAAGCGAATTTAAATTGAATTAAACCGTTTATTATGGACTGCTATGTTATCTTGTTAACTATGAGCAGACCAGATGTATTGGGTTTAGGAACATGCGTCGGACAGATGTCGCTGTGTCTGACAATATCTTCGATTGAGGCGGTAAGGGCTATGTGATATTGGAAGCTTGATGAAACGTTAGTTAAGCATGAATAAAGTACATATTATTTATTTAGAGCTTTACTTGAAATATGGATAAATACTTTCAATGAAAGTCTTTCACGCTATTCTGGACTTAAAAGTTACAACATTCTTACAACTTTGCGCGTGTGTGCATCGATGTTTTATGCTTTTATGAGAGTGCTGTAAATACTGTATCTCATATTTATTGTTAAGCTTTTGAATTTAACAAAAAAAACTGAAATGGAAAATACTGAAATCACAAATTTTGTATGCGACATCATTATGTACATTATGGTTTAACGGTGGCGGTGTATTGGATGCTGAATTGATTGGTAAGTAATTTTCTAATACGGCAATTTATACATTTATGGAAATTTTTCTTCTTAAAAACAAAGAGGTCGATTTTCAAAATCAAGGAGAGCTGCATTAATTTTAAGTTTCTTACGTAACCAGCAATCGAACTTGGTCTAACCGTAGATTGACAGCCCAAAATGGAGGAAACCATGTTGCTATGGAGCCCTGTAACTACGATCGCAGGAAAACACCTGTTTAGTCCAATGGTTGACTTGTAGAGAATGCCTGAAGGCGTTAAATCCGTCATATATACTCTTTTTTTGTATTTTTGTATAATAAAGTTTAAATAATTAAATAAAACACCTTATAAAGAATTATTTCATCTATTACAATTTAAATCCATTCATCTCACATTCCCGTTTTAATTGCTCAGTATAGTTTGTTGGCGAATAAACGTAAAAAACGTCACAAATATCCATGTGTTTTAAAGATAGCTCTCTGTCTCTCTTTCTATCACAATTTTATCTGCTCATTCTACATTTTCTAAAAATATGATCATCGCTATATTCCAAGCTATCTGGACATGAACACTATTATAAAATTAAAGATAGTAAATATCAATCAAATTGATTGTCATAGTTGTACAGCCAACCCTAAAGATGTGTTTACACTTTTGCATCTTATTAAACTGTAATAAGGTAATGAATATATGCCTGACGTCGAACGTAATGCGTGATAAATATAAAACTCATAAATCATGTAAATATCATGCGAGCGAGTGACTAAGTATAGATTCAAATGAAGTAGGTTCATAAATCATCTAAAACAATGCGGTGTACGCATAAGAATCCTGAATTATTAATAGGCAGCACTCTGACTGTCGATGATGCTCTTATTTAGGTTTCGGCGACACAGTTGGCGTATTTCCATTCATTGTGTTCGCATTGGCTTGGTATTAAGAATCAATCAATTTAATGCTCGATTTCCTGCCATCTGTTTCTTGGCGATATCCCTATTTTCGACTTTATTTTGTTTCCAAACGCTGATTTTATTGTTACTTGAATGATATTTAAGGGTTGAGTTGAGGTCGGGGTTTGGTAAAAATACGAAGTATCGCAAGCTTACATGTTTAAATATTGTAATATATTTTTTACCTCAGCAGCTCAAACAAGCCTACTTTCGTCACTCCGGAGTGACGAAAGTGCGACTTTCCTCACTCCAGGAAGTGAGACAAAGTAGCTTTTAATTTAGTGAAGGCTATGAATACAGGAACAAACAAACCTTTACTTGATGTTGATTTTTTTTAACCTTTAATATGTTCTCACTACTGAGGTGAAAAGTTGTATTTATTTATTATACCTTATTGCACAATACATGAAGGTACAAATGGCGGACTTAATGCCTTAAGGCATTCTCTACCAGTCAACCAATGGGTTAAACCAGAAAGATTAAGTAGGTGCAGTGTCTTTTAAAGTAAATGAATTTGTAACCGAGACTATATATGAATATAAACTATATATTGATAAACTTACACATATACTTAATACAAATAAACATACATATATTAATACATACATAATTATACCAAGTGTGAATCATTAAGTTGATGAAGAAGAAAGTTTGTCAAGGAAATACTTGCGCAACATGCGCTTGAATGTGAATTTGGTCTGCGCTTGTCTGATAGAGAGAGTGGGAGAACGTTCCAAAGTCTGATTGCCTGAACAGTGAAAGAATTGGACATGAAACCCGTTCGGTGTTGGGGGACAATGAGCTTAAGACTACGGGAAGAGCGAAGATCTGTGCCTGGACGTGGGGTAACAAATTTAAATTTCGAACGGAGATAATCTGGGGCGGACGGGTCAAACAAGATTGAGTAGAGAGTACATAGAATACGAAGGGACCTACGTTCTCGAATAGGGAGCCAATTAAGTTTTCTATGGAAAGAGGAGATATGGTCATACTTACGAAGTCCGAACACGAACCGAATGCAGCTATTAAGGAGATAAGAAGCCGGTCAAATTTATTCAAGGAATCTTGATTGAGATTAGTGTAACAAACATCAGCATAATCAAGGACAGGCAGAACAATAAGAGCTTGGACGAGGAGAGTTCTTGTGCTGACCGGGAGAATTTTTTTAAAACGATAGAGTGCTCTTAACGTGTTAATTACTCTACGACTGACGTCGGACACCTGAGGTTCCCACGTGAGCCCATTGTCGATTGTTAGTCCCAGGTTCTTCACTTGCGATGAAAGCGGAATAACTTCTGTTTCAAAGAGAACAGGTGCCAATTCAGCAGTATTTACCAAAGCAAGTAAGCGGGTGCTGCCAAGTATTATGGCCTGGCATTTGGCTGGGTTAACTGTGATTCCAAAGCAATGTGACCAAGTGGAAATACGGTTAAGGTCTAAGTTTATTTCAGCAATTACCTGGCCCAGATCCTTTGTATGTGTTATACGAGAGCAAAGTTATTTTACATCTCGTGTTTTTGACTCAAAATCAACACTCGCAAGAAAAACTAACTTTCCTCTCTTGTTGAACTATTACAGTACATATGGTGCTACTTTCCCGCACCCGTACGGGAATGAGCACTTTCCGTGCATATGTCGAAATTTTAAAGAGCCATATGTACTGTTAAACGTCGTACGATACACATGCAAATATGTAATTCGCAACTAGTATTGATTTAAAACACTCCCTTCGATCGTGTTTTAATTTATCACCACTCGTTGCGAATTTCCCATTCTCTGCACTTGTATCGTAAATAACTATTTCATCACACTTGCTCGAAAAAGATCTTATTTCATGCAGGTTTACTGAAGGACAAAGGCTTGCATTATTCCCTCGTTTGCAAAATTACATTAACCCCTCATTGCACAATGTACTATTTCACCACACCAGCTCGCAAAGGCTTTCTGTATTTTTTATAAACTGATGAGAAAGTTGCATTTTATCCACAAGAGTGGCGAAGTAATAAAGACGCACATTTTGAGTTGTTTCCTCATGTTGGCTAGTGGAGTGGATTTTTGAATGATAAATACTTAATCCCATCAAAAACATTTTCAAGTAAAGTGTTGCTAAGACGAAACCATAAGGCTCGAATTGTCAAAAAGTTATCAGATCTGTTGTAGAGCCAAGCTTCTAACTCTTCAAGTCCTAACTTCACAAACTCCCCTAATTTAAAGGGTTGGGGGTGATTCACTATTAAAAATCCTGAAATACGTATCTGGGGGCATCTTTTACACAATATGCTTTTTTACTGATTCCTTATACAAACTTCAACCCCCTTTTCCCCCTAACGCTATTTTCCTCCCCCTGTTCACCTTAACGGGGTGATTTTGGGGTTGAAACTATTATATAACCTTCCTTATAACCAAAACTATCTACATACCAAATTTTTACTAAGTCAGTTCAACAGTTATTGATTCCTCATACAAAAATCCACCCCTTTTCACCCCCTTAGGGGCAAACAATTTCAAGTTTTTGATTTTTTTTTCATGTTTGAGTACTAATACTATCCTACATACCAAATTTCAGCTTCCTAGGACTTCAGGAAGTACCCTAAGGGTTTTGATGATCATTAGTGAGTGAGTCAGTGACGAAATCGGCGTTTTTTAGATATGAATAATAAAATTTAAGGGTGAGAGCTATGCAATCGACATTTATTAGGCTTAATAAGTCTACTGTTGACATTATATCCCGAGAATTTTGTTTATTTGGTATAATCCAAACCCAAGTTATGAGGGTTCAAAAAACGATGAAGCGCATCGAGAAACTGTTATTTACATTTTGCCCTTGTGCTTCGCTTTGCTCGTCTTGGCGGGGGCACAGAAGTGCCCTCAGATAGCTAGTGTTCAATTGGATTTAATTTTTAATGACAGTAATTTTCTTCGCGATCTAGGAAAAACTTGTGTTTCACTCGGTAGCAAAGTTTGTTTTGCCTTGGTGCCTTGAAAACTTCGTAATGCTCAAAATGTCACTTTACTAATTTTCGCTTGCTCGAGACAACAACTTTGTCCCCTTGTAAAACAAATAACTAATATAGGGGTTTCTACTCTCGTCTGTTATTTATTTGATTTATTCTAAGATATTAGATTTGGTTTCTATACTAATGTTAATATAGGTTATGTTTGGCCCCTTGAACCTTATTCCCTGATTCTTTATTTGTCAATAGATAAGATAAATTTAAGATAAAACTTTTATAATATGTAACTATATAAGATCTCCACATTGTGCCTACAAACTGGCATACAAATATAATTAAACTAGCCTAATTACATGCAAAGTATATTATATATAACTTATCTATGAAGGAACTCGCCCACGGTGTGGAAACATTTCTCACACAGCCAAGCTTTCATCATTTTCTTAAATATTGTATTTTTCCCTTTTCAATTCATCCGGTAACTTATTATAAATTGTAATGCACACGATGTAAGAATGTTTAGACGCTAATTCTAGTTTCGTAGCTGGTCTGTGTAATTATCCATACAACAGAAGTAACTTACGGAGGAAGGAGCCTAAGATTTTATTAGGGGCCCATCATTGGCAAGTTTAGGGTAAAGGTGTTTCAGATATAAGTTAATTATAACCATCCGCCATGTTGAACTATATTATATTATATTTATTATATACTATATTTGTACTTTCAAACTTATAATATCTTGGTCTGAATAAAAATAACAGATGTGTTAAAATTCATAACTTTACTTATATAACGGACCAACCCCTGTATGTATCGTTCATATAAGTGCACGATACACACGTGTGCTAACTCGGCGCACAGACATTAAAGCTATGTGTATTATTAAAGTTAATTATCTTAAGAGGTTCGATATTATACATGATATCGAACCTTTTTACAGTAATAGAGGCTTTTCAACGAGCGGATGTATGTATATACGTATACTTTAATGATTAACGTCACTTTAGTAAGTATTCGTGCTTCCGGGTTAACACACATGAACCATATCGTTGAAGCCCGTAGGTGCTCAAATGTCTAATAAGAAAGTTTTCTCATCCAATTTGTCGCACCTTAACATCTTTTATTCTGCGAAATATATCCTTCAGGCCTTATTACTCCGCAATACATACAGAAAAGTAAGTAAATTGCTTGATCCGTAGCATTGTAAAAGTCTCCCGCGCTCATAAAACTCTCACATATTTCACGACAAATAAACTTTTCATCCAATGAAATTTTCTTCTCGGGAGGTAGTTCACTACAGGTAATATTTCAAAACATGTGTCATTCATAACTTTCGCCTTCGCAATGTCTGTCGATGGAGCTCGAGCGAAAAGGTCTCAATAATAAATTTTTCGTGAGCCCGCTCTGTTATTCCCCGCGAGCGAGCCAGGTACGTTTTACGGCCGCGCAAGGGAAAATAAACGAAAAATAAAATAAAAGTCAAAATGGTCGACATAAAACTATTTGCCTGAATATGCCACACGAAAACTTTTTCAAATATAAACCGGGCATGAATTGGTCATGTATAGTACTGAAAACCAGAATGCGAATATTTTTAGAGTGAAAGGTCGGTGGTATTTCAACAGAGTACAGTTGTTATAGACATGACATATCACGATTTATGGATGCAATAATAACTTACTGACGTTTAAGTGTCTCGAAATCATGGGTTACCTGAAACAAGAGAGAACACAATGTGATAAGAGTCATGCGGTTATAGTAGAGTATTGTCGCGGAAACATAAGCCAGCTTTATGATCCTACAAATATTACTGCTATAACCACTACAATATGAGAAGCGTTTTGGCTTGGCAGTGCCAAATCATAAAATGTTTACACAACACTAGTAAAACTACATTAAATTGTAGTCCCTGCCAAGTATGCCTTTCAAGAATAAAGATTTGGGCACATTTATACTATTTATATAGCTTGAATGTTGTAACTTAAACAGTGTAGTAGGTAACAGTCATATTCATAACTCAGTCAGTTAATAAACATATTTAAAAACGCATTTACCCGATGTGCAAGACCCAAGTGACCCATAAGCGTTGCGTGACCAAAGTTTTGTACGGAACACTAAAAATTAATTAAATATAATAATAATAGATTTTCTTTTATTAATAGTTGTTTTGGTGAGGTGTTATTGAGGCTCTGAATAGAAATATTGTGAAGAGTGAAGCGTGGTGGCAACGCCGGTGTCGCGTGCAGCTTCACATTAAAGCACAAAGCACGATACTACCGCAATTCTTCGGATCCGCTTCGCACGTACTAAACTGCTTTATATAGTCGTAACTAAGCTCTTTTCCATTTAAACATTTATACAAGGTAAACAAATAATTGTAGTGGCATTTCATTATTGTTTTTAGGAAACATTTTGTTTCATTATTAAATCATGATTATCATGAAGCGAAATTAATGCTCGTCTATTTTAAAGCCCCACGTTGTCGTTTTTTTGGGTTAATTTCTTTATTTGTTTTGGGTTATTCCCACTAGTTACCAGCAAGTTGTTACCAGTGGTAACTACTGGGAAAAAATCTCACTAGTTACCACCAAAATTTAGTTAGCGTTACTAATAAAAACGAGAAAGTCATAATGGCGGGTGTACCTAAATAAAAATAAATGAAAAGCATACCATATTTTTGTACTATTTAGTACCTCCATTAAAAAAAATTGTACCTCACGGTACGTAAAGTTATCATCAAAAAAAAGTACACCCGCCATCCTGACAGACAGAATGGCGGGTGTACTTTATTACGCTATGTTCCCGTGGTTATTGATAAATTCTATAAAAGCCAAATTTTTGTACCTTTTTTGTACCTTCATATTCAATTATAATATGAGTCATTTTATTTGTGCTATCCAAGTTTTACTCATTTTATATTTTGCTTGCTACTACAATTTTGCAGGCGTTATAATTTTTCAAGTTATCGATTTAATTTTTAAGAAAAAACGCTAAGGTACAATTATTTTTTCTACGCCAGGATTTAGTACCTTTAATGTTTAATCTGTCAAGTTCAAATAACTCAGGAAATCATGTCTTAAAAAAGGCTAGGCGCCAATTCAAAGAAATCTTCTTATATTTATTTATATTTATTAGAATTGCTTGTATTTATCTTTGTAAGTGAATTGTAATATTCTAATTTCATCCAAACGTAAATTTCTCTCCAAATATTTACTTTTTGCACTTGCACCGGTTTTAATATTTTTGATCACTTTTAAGGCAATTTACTGAAACACTAATCGACTTATAATTATTTACTAACCTATCCAAACCGAGTTGGTGGTAACTAGTGGGTTTTTTTCCCAGTAGTTACCAGTGGTAAAAGGTGGGAAAAAAATCCCAGTAGTTACCACTGGTAACAACTTGGTGGTAACTAGTGGGTATAACATTTTGTATGATTTGCGGTTAGCTTTATGTTTAAATACTACAATACAATTTTACATGTTAAGTTTGTTAAGTGCTGTGTGTTGTATCAAAACCGTTTTAAAGAATTCAAATAAAGCAAAATTATAAAATATGAAACCGTCTTATAAACGGACACGGAAAGTCCGAATCCATCGCCATTCTTTCAACTTTTGTCATGGGGCTGAACATTTTATCGCTTCGCTGACAGCCTTAATGTGCTATTTGCCGCTGTTGTGGCTATGAGGTGACATTCTTTCTCTAATACTCTTGGTAAAATATTATGATGTCTTTTCATTGTAATCAGGTAATTTTCTGACGATTTAACTAAGAAAACTACATCCATATTTGAACTCGCTGCAGAATAGAGTTGTTAATTGTAAATTCCGATCGGCATTACTAGTTGATTATTCTGTAATATACTGAATGTTTCAGAGCATTTATGAATGCCGGAGGTAATTGATTTATTAGATAATTGCTTTTGTTAGCGTAGCGTAGATTGCAACAGATTATGTTTGCGAATGCGTATGACCAGTGGACACTGTAGGCTTATTTCCACATCTATTGAACAAAATTAATAAATTGCTACACAGATCTGCATTTACTCAAAATAGAACCTTAAATTCATGAAAAGCTTTTCAATTACAGAAATGTATTGCGAAATAGTTAACCATTTGTGATGTGAAATAGTGTCGGTGTCGGGAGGCCAGGTCGGAAGCTCGCTCGGCGCTGAACTGAAAGCAGGCAGACGTCAGCGCGCCGTGAGTGACACGTCCTTCCGCCTCCCACCCGTTCAGTAGGATATAGCGTAGTCCTACACATCGACCACACGCCGCTATCCAGTTACGCCATATTCAACACGAGATTTCCTTCAGACTACTGTTGTGACCCTATAAGCCACACAACAATTGTATATTTATAATATGTATGTGCATCTATTTATGTAGGTTTTGCCTAAAACACTTTCAATTCCTTAGTCATGTTACCATGAAAACCGTGAAAGGGAAAGCATAAACCCTTCGCGTATACGTGTGTTGAGATATAGGCACTGTAAGAGTGTTATAGCCGTATAAAATGAAAGTCGTGTTACGAGTCCTGAGCTCTAATAAATATGGAGCCCGAACGCGACCCTAATCGGGAAGGCAAAACGGCAACAATGCAAACAGGCGTGGTATCAAATTGTCGAGCATGCAAACACATTAAAGGGCGCCGTGCAAACGACGCCTAATGATTATCTATACATTGGGTGCGCTTGGAAAAAAAAGGAACGCGGTAAACGTAAATAAATGAGACATATTTCATTGTTCTTTGTTTTAGGAGGGCCCGGCGGCAACTGGGCGGCGGGAAACGTCGCCTATCTGACGCCGCACCTTTTGTCAGAAGGCGTTGACCCAGTTCGAGTGCCGCTCGGCCGCTACCGCGACCGCGTCAAAAGCCGACTCCAGTTTCAATGTCAAATTAAGTGCAAATCCCTTAATAACACCCGGCAACTCAAACAAGACCGAACTTGCTTCAACGTAAATGGGGGAATCCTATTTCGTTATACCTTTGTATCTACGAGCTCCATTTGTTTATTTAAAAAACTTTATGTCCCAATCCCAATCCCACCATCATCTCCTTTGGGTTTAAAATAAATTTGGACTTGTGATATGGGTTTACATAAGAATAACATGGCATTTAGGTAATATTTGGTATAGCATTAGCTAACGCTAATCTATAATAAAACAATCGTTATTTAGTTTTATGTGCATTTGCAAACGTCGGGCCATATTCACGCGATTAAAACGGCAAGTTTCTGCGAGGCCGATCGCCGGCGCGATAGGTCGCGGGGTCGAAAATAGCAACGCGAGGGCCGTACCTGGCGCCACCCTGCGCTCAATGTCAACTTTCAATCACAGGGCGGGAGGAAGGAAGCTCCGTGTGGCAACGGACTGGCGAGGCCCTAGGTCGACAACCACCGCAATTATTGCTTTGCCCTTTTTTACGACGCCGCACCTCCCTAGTCTTGACGCAGTTTACATTCTGTCAAGTTAAGCCGCTCGTTTCCGAGTGTTTCCTGACAAGGTAGAAGGACTTGTCTTCGATTTTACTTTTATTCACTGCAAAAGGAAACCAGAACTTGTTTGGGCTGTTTTACAAATACAAAGTACGTCAGTTACGTCACACATTATGGACATTATTAGTCTACTGAAAAGCGATCATACAAAATAATACTTTATTGTGGACGTCCACAACCAGGATATGTAACTAGAATTTCAAATCGTACATCATACCTTGACGACAATAGATCTTGATTATTTGCCCTTTTTTAAAGAACAGTGCACAAATGTGGTCTAAATAATTGACGCCTTAAACAACAAAGACACATTATAAATTGAAAACAACTTTTAGATTTTTTATCGGGACCTTTCCCCCGCTTTGTTTATTTAGCTGTGAGTAAAGCCTCTCCGTGCCATGCCAACAGTCGCTTTGTCAAGCGACGAGTGACATTAGCCGGGACAACTCGCGGATAATATGGAAACTAAATAAAAAGCTCAGCTTGTTTATTTAACAATTTAAGTACCTACCGTGAACTTGCTCAACATTGCTTGTCTGTAGCTTTTCATCCATTATTAGAAATGTATATACGAGTAACTAGGTACAATCAAGTTTATAAATATGTATATGTTACGGGTAACGTTAGAAGGTTCATTAAACTTAAGTTTACCCTGGTATAACTAGTATTATCCAAGCCTTTTGGGTAAAGTCCGAAAAATTCAACAACATTAATCTGTATTCGGCGTTTACCCATTCATATCTAGGTCTACACAACACTGGCTGGGATAACGTTAGGTGTTGTACCATCACTGTCCTGAGATTACTTAAATTTACTTAAACCTAAGTTTACTTAACCTTCTAACATTACCCGTAACATATACATTTCTTCACTTTAATCCATTGCAATAAGGTGAAAAAAGTATACATATTTATGAACTCGACTGTACTAATTTCTAAATCTGTTTTTTCAGCCCAAGTAACGTTAAGGAAGTTTACGTTAAACGCAGTGTTGTTCTAATAATACGAGTATATTACATATTCATTATCATAAGATTCAATAAGGAAATTGTATAGCGTATTATTTAAATTAAACTGGCTGCTTTTTTTTTTAGTAATTTTAAATATATAAATCAAAACGTACTTATACGTATTAAGTTTTAATTTATACCTACACTACACATACTAGCCTCCGCCCGCGTTTTCCCTTGTAGAAGTAGCTAAAACTTACAACCCCATTTTACTTCTTCAGGGGTTGGATCTCTAAAATATTTCCTAGTGGACCTCGCCAACATTTGATGAATTTGTTTCCAATTCCAATGAACGGTTGACTTTTTAGGGTTCCGTAGTCAACTAGGAACCCTTATAGTTTCGCCATGTCCGTCTGTCTGTCTGTCTGTCTGTCTGTCTGTCTGTCTGTCTGTCCGAGGCTTTGCTCCGTGGTCGTTAGTGCTAGAAAGCTGAAATTTGGCATGGATATATAAATCAATAAAGCCGACAAAGTCGTAAAATAAAATCTAAAAATTTAATTTTTTTTAGGGTACCTCCCCTACACGTAAAGTGGGGGTGAAATTTTTTTTTCGCTTCAACCCTAGAGTGCGGGCTATCGTTGGAAAGGTCTTTCAAAACTAATAGGGGTTTTCAAGAAACATTTTTTGATAAAGTGAATATATTCGGAGATAATCGCTCCGAAAGAAAATAAATGTGCCCCCCCCCCCTCTAACTTTTGAACCATAGGTCCAAAAAATATGAAAAAAATCGTGGAAGTAGAGCTTAAGAAAGACATTAAATGAAAACTATAGCGGACATGATCAGTTTAGCTATTTTTGAGTTCTCGCAAAAAGTTTTCCCTTCACAGTAAAAAGACTTTAATTAGGTACTGATTATGCAAATTTGCCTATTTGTTTAACTCGGGGAAAGGTACCGTTTCATCCCTTGGTTAACAATTTACTGTACTTTAAGCTCCAGTTTAGCTTATTGTGACGGAAGAGTAACTACGGAACCCTACACTGAGCGTGGCCCGACATGCTCTTGGCCGGTTTTTATTAATTTATACCTACACTACACATACTAGCCTCCGCCCGCGTTTTCCCTTGTAGAAGTAGCTAAAACTTACAACCCCATTTTACTTCTTCAGGGGTTGGATCTCTAAAATATTTCCTAGTGGACCTCGCCAACATTTGATGAATTTGTTACCAATTCCAATGAACGGCTGATTCTGCATTGTCTATGTATATGTACAGTCAAGGTATTAAATATCGATATGGACAAACTGACAAAAATATGTACACGCTACCTTAATATATAGGCAATAAGGTCGTGTATACATATTTTTGGCACTTTGTCCGTATCAATATTTAATACCTTGACTGTAGTAACTGTTTTTAAACTAATTTAAGAGTATGAAATCGATTTTTTTAATTGTTCAATTTTAATAACTCGTGATGAACCTGCAATGGTTGCAATTTAGCATTGTTAATAGGGTGAACAATTAGTTAGCAAAGACGCTTGACTTCTGGCAGCGGTCCAAATTCAGCCAGAACGCCGCACGAGAGTGCGTCTCCTCCGCTCAGCAACGTGTACGGCGAGCGGCTCTTCCGCTCTGGGCGAAAACTTTCACCTTCACAAACGTCTTCATCAATACGTCAATTAGTGGGCACAATGAGCGGCCTAGCACAGGTGTCTCGTGCCCAAGCCGTTTGCCAGCCCATTAAGCAAATAACGAGCCCACAGGATAAACTTGGAGGCAGTAAAGTTTATTAATGGCTCGATTACAAGCTCGGCCCAAGGTGGAAAGAAGCGCTATCAATCAGGTGCGCGACGGAAGCGGCACCTACACCCTCAGTAACGCTAATAACAAAATTCCGGCGCCCCTGTTTGTTCCTACTGAAGGGGTGAAGATGAATATCTCAGTGCGTTGCCTTTTGGTTACGTTTCAAC
Source organism: Cydia pomonella (assembly GCF_033807575.1). Classification (NCBI taxonomy): domain Eukaryota; kingdom Metazoa; phylum Arthropoda; class Insecta; order Lepidoptera; family Tortricidae; genus Cydia; species Cydia pomonella. Next base: position 25,960 of record NW_026907802.1, on the reverse strand, counting down.
GCAAAAAAGCAAGAACACTTTATGCCAAAAAGGATAGCTAAGAATTAATTCTTTCAACAGGAAAAACCCTCTACTGACAATGAAATCCGTGATCATTTATCAGCTGTGCCGCAAGAAGGATATTTGTTCCGCGAATTTGCGTACAAAAATGTTCCGTAATGAAAATGTATATAAGGATCATGCCAAATTCGCCCATTAACTGGGAACTAGGGCTTTGCAAAAATGTTTGTTTGAAAAATCCACGGTGGAATACAGAAATCACTATCGTTTATTGTAAAGGGTGGATAACAGAGGTGTGATAGAACACAACAGAAAACTCTACAGGCAGCCGAGCTAGGCTTGCCACTGTCCGAATGGCTCAATTACAGTTAATTCGCAACGTACACACATTGGTAGCGAGGTGCATGCATGTGCTGCGTCCACATTAATGTATGTAAATGCATGCGACCGGCCGGCCGCGGCCGCCCGCCTACGCTCACAATATTGCGACATTAAACGGAATATGGCCGACGAGACAGACAATTTCGACAAAAGTCGACATTTGCAAACGTTATACAGCCAGTCATCTGCATTTAACAGCATTTTCGAAAAACCATTAGCCGCCATATTTAGAAGAACGCAGATTTTTTCATGTTGATGTCTTACTTCATTCATTTGGATGTTCCTGCAACTTATTTTTATCGCAATTGTGTTAAAAAAATTCCTACTGTCATTTATTTCTTTCCTACTTGTATTTTTTATTTATATATTTATGAACACTAAAGCAACATACATAATGGGCCTGAAGAAAAATCTACTCTGTTCCTCTTAACAGCACGATTACTGTAAAATCGCCACTACGATATCGTGTGTAAACACAACTTTAGGTAAAACAAAATAAATTGTTAGCAACGTAACAACACGTCGTAAATTGATTCAATTTTCATTAAAAAAAATTTGAACGAAGTACATTGCTGCTAACTTACAGGAAAATTTAGTTTTAGTATTATCATTGGCAAGTAGCACTCAATTAAAAACAAATGTATGTAAATATGTAGTTAGTAGTATATTAATTTCATATATATTTTAGTATTTTTATGTGTGTATTTTATATGTGTTGTATCAAGTTTTTCACTTATTTTCGATAGTTTTAATAAATATCATCTTTTTTTCTCTCCATTTTTAGGGTTCCGTAGTCAACTAGGAACCCTTATAGTTTCGCCATGTCCGTCTGTCTGTCTGTCTGTCTGTCTGTCTGTCCGAGGCTTTGCTCCGTGGTCGTTAGTGCTAGAAAGCTGAAATTTGGCATGGATATATAAATCAATAAAGCCGACAAAGTCGTACAATAAAATCTAAAAATTTAATTTTTTTAGGGTACCTCCCCTACACGTAAATTGGGGGTGATTTTTTTTTACTGCAACCCTACAGTGTGGGGTATCGTTGGAAATGTCTTTCAAAACTAACATTTTTTCTCGGGGTCTTCAACAAACATTTTTTAATAAAGTGAATATATTCGGAGATAATCGCTCCGAAAGAAAAAAGAAATGTGTCCCCCCCCCCCCCCTCTAACTTTTGAATTAAAATATATATATATATTAAATATATATATATATTTTTTTTTTCATATTTTTTGTCGAAAAAATATGAAAAAAATCGTGAAAGTAGAACTTAAGAAATACATTAAATGAAAACTATAGCGGACATGATCAGTTTAGCTGTTTTTGAGTTATCACAAAAAGTTTCCCCTTCATAGTAAAAAGACTTACTTTAATTAGGTACTGATTATGCAAATTTGCCTATTTGTTTAACTCGGGTGAAAGGTACCGTTTCATCCCTTGGTTAACAATTTACTATACTTTAAGCTCCAGTTTAGCTTATTGTGACGGAAGAGTAACTACGGAACCCTACACTGAGCGTGGGCCGATATGCTCTTGGCCGGTTTTTTACGTTTCTGTTTAGCTCGATGGTTGACTGGTAGAGAATGCTATTGGGCATTAAGTCCAACATTTGTACATTATTTTTTGTATTTTGTGCAATAAAGTTTAAATAAATAAATATATATACCATAACTTTTAGATTTTCCGCTTGGTGTTTTTTTTTTAAGATCAATATGGAGAAAACTAAAAATTACAATTTATTGCTGGGAAGACCGTCATACGCAAGAACTATCGTATTTGTTATATACATACGTCGCTCAGACACCGCCAGAAAGGAAGAGCTTCACTCTTGCTCTACCGTCTTTCTGGAGTGGAGTATGTGTACACAAATGCAAGAGTTAAAATCGTTTGTTAGTCGTATACCTCGAAATCAAAAAATTCTTGTAGCTTTTCACCTATTCGCGTTTCGCCGCGATCTCAAAATTTCTGAACAGATTTTTTTTCTTGTAGTATGTTTTCTGGTCGCTAATTATAATGGTGTATAAAATTCATAGTATATTTACTTTCCTGCCTTACTTCACTGTAGTCGCTTTTCACCTCGATAGATATTTGTTTGTAATGCGTTATTACATATCGCGATATTTCCTTTAAGCACTATACCTCTATAGTTTTGTTTTGTAAATGAATTTCGCACTTGTAGTTTACCTCTTGGTTATGAGTGTGATACATGTAACCTCGTTGTGCATATCACTGATGTGACTAATAAAATCAATTGATTACCTAATTGTTTAAATTTCGACAACTACTTTCCCAAATCATCGTGTTCGTATTAGAGGTAGATTTACTAAACAACAAATTCTCAAAAGCTAGTAAATATATGGCTGTAACAATGAGGTCAAAAAGCGACCGTATTTTTATTATATCCCAGTGATATAGCCAATTTTTTTACGATTAATACAATGCACTACAACAATATGCGATCGAGGTAAAATGCGACTAAAATTATTTGCAGCTAACTAATTAGGCTATTGATAATACATGCTACATCAAAATTTGCTACTGTTGTAAAAATCTATTAAAAATATATGCGAGTAACAAAATATACCACCGATATTACACGCTACAACAAAATACGCTATCACGGCGAAACGCGAATAGGAGAAAAGCGACAAGGATTTTTTGATTTCGAGGTATACGACTAACAAACGGTTAAAATACAGAATTCAAGTTCGAAAGCATTATAAATTTGAGAAAACTTTATCTAGGAAACTATTAGATCTGGAGACAATTTTAGTCTGGTACTGCAGCAAATTTAGTCTACTTTAACAACGCCCTGAGAAGGTACTATCACAAACTAGTCCCTTAGGGTTATAATGGCCCAAATCTAAATAAAACCCGAAATTATCGCGGTCTCTTATATTTTTGACTAAGTTGCGTTCGGCGCTCGAGGTCACAAACTTGGATTATTCATTGGGCCAACAAGGCCAACATCATAAACAAGTCTGCAAAATTCAGAACTACCGGATTTGACGCAAACGCTAATGTTACTGTATTATAAGTAGGAATCTAGCTAATAGGCTTGTGTCAACTAACAATGAAACCAATGGATGAATGTTTCTAGGCGTAAATTGTAATATTTAATCAAGGAAAACCGAAATAATTCCTCATAAAAAAATAAGATTATTGTTATTTTTACAAATTAAAATCAAAAAAATACCCCCCTGGCCCCTCCGCCGTGAACGCCAATTAGAACGTATTACGTCACATGGTGATATGCGCCATTGTTGTTGTTGACGTTTGGTTATGATTTTCATACAACAGCACAAGTCACTTCGTTTTTTTCTATTATTATCATTTTTCGACAAGTTGAGAGTGTTATTTCCACCCATATCGGATAATAATAGCATAAACTGCCATGGAACCTGGATTTATCAAAGCGAACAGCAATAATTTACCCAAAATTGACGCTGTTATGCTAGGCCGATTTTTCGCGTCGAACACTGACTTTTGTTCATCGGAATTTCGTAATGTTAAAACTTCTATGTAAGTATAAACAATACTAAAATACTGCTTATTATCATTTTCACGTATATTTCACTTTAGCACGCAGTCAATTATTATTTGAAGGTATGTATACCAATTGCAAATTAATTGATTTTGAGGTTAGAATTACAATGTAAATATAGAGAGATGATATTGTAAAGACACTACTTTGTCTTAGTGTCTTAAGCCCTATCGCAAGTTTGTGGAATAGTGGGTTTTTAATTGCCTATTTCGAAAGTAAGAATTAGAAAATAATTGTTTGTTTGCTCCCAGGGCAACAAAAAAGCTTAGTTGAATATGTAGTCACTACTTTTTTTAATAATACTTACCTACATCGAAATGATCTTCACAAAAATAAATTCTCGATGTTGTTGATAAACAATGAGCATCTTTCCTCCTTGCCAGTTTTAACCACTTTTTCGCATTTTTTCCTTGACCGGAACACGTATGAATAATTTAGTCGGAGTTTTTATACTTGTATTTATACACTGGGGCACTATACAGTTTTTAAAATACGAAGTTTCCATTTTTATTTAAACAAAACAAACTTTCGCCGTAAGTGAACACAATCGCTTGCAACTATGTGACGTCATTCACGACGCCATGACACTTTCTTGTGTTTTTACGTCAGTTTAAAAATATTTTTTTCAAACTTAAAATATGTGTTTTAAATATAATTTTTATCATGAAATATTATTTTTTTGGGGTAATACAGGTACTAAACTGTCGAAATAAGCCATTTTTGAAATTTACGACACAGGCCTATTACAATGAGTATATAATGATGACTAACTAGATTTCTGCGAAGTAAAAAAATATTCCAATATCTATTGTTCACGGTTCGCAATTTACCTGTTATGTATAGGTAGTTACTATATTACCGAAAGAAACATCTGTCAACGTTTTTTCAGAAAAAATACAAATAATTGGGCATCTATTTTTATGATTATTGTGACTTGAGGAAGAAAGCAACTAATAGAGGGTCATCAGTATTATGGAAAAACCAAACAAGGAAACTGCAGAATGTGCTTAAACATTAAGAGGGGCCTAACGCAGAATTGTTATTTTTATATTGATTTTTATCTATTTTACACAAGGGCAAATGCCACGAATAAATTCACACGGAAACTAAACCATATTTCCATTTATTTATTTATTTTCCGTTCTAAATCGTTACCCTGCATTCCATCACAGCAGTAAATAGCATTGATATTACCGAGGGATTCGACTAGCAAAACTTTAAACACAAGTATACTTAGAGTTATTAAGCGACCAAATCTTGCAAAGTAAGCTGCGCGCGGCGCGCCAATAATAAAATAACTCTAAACAATAAAATATCTCTTACCAATAAAATAACTAGGAAATTTAACACAAATTAAAACTCTGTCAGGTCAGAGTAAAATGTCGTTTTGAATCAGAAAATGATTGAATTAAAAAATCCTCCATCCTAGAATTCGTCTAAGGCAGGGCTCGCGAGACGCAATTTTTTTTAATGATATAAGAGGCAAATGAGCAAACGGATCACCTGATGTTAAGCGATTACCGCAGCACATGGACACCCGCAACACCAGAGTAGTTGTAAGTACGTTGCCGGCATATAAGATGGGAGTACGCTCTTTTCTTGAAGGTTTGAAGGTCGTACCGGTCCGGAAATACCGCTGGCGACAGTTCATTCCACAGTTTAGCTGTGCGAGGCAGGAAGTTTCTGGAGAAACGCGCAGTTGAGGACTGCCAACCATCTAAGGGGTGATCATGGAAATGTTGTCGCGTAGGATGATGGTGAAAAGAAGTGGCAGGGATTAATCCGAACAATTCCTTAGAGCCCTCCCCGTTGTACATGCGATAGAAAATGCATAGCGAGGGTGAATGCGGCTCTTTGGAGGTACAATTTCGGCTCTTTGGAGGTACAATTTCGGCTCTTTGAGTCGCCCATAAAATTAATCCTTTACAGTTACACCACTGAAAACAAGATTTGCGGCTCTTTGAGCATCCTAAAACTGGTCATTTCTACTGCAATTGGCTCTTTTCAAAACTTTGCCGACCCCTGGTCTAAGGTATTAGGCGAGTCCACACAGAGCGAGCACACACGCGAGGATATTTCCTCCCGCACAAACCGGCCAGTGAGGACCCGCCTATTAACTTTGCAGTGACTTGAACAGAACAGTGTAGAGGTGACATTATATAAACGTCATATTTTTATAGAAATTGGATATTAATGATGACATTTCAACACGTTATTGCAAATGCTATGCAGAGTTAGCTTCGTCCGACTCTAAGGCCGTTTTTAGTGTCGCGCTAACCGTCGCTAAGAGAACTAAGTTCAGGGAGCGTTTTAGAGTAAAGCTGACGCGTCCGCGTGGACAACGGACATGAACTTTGTACAATAGTCGGTGCTTCGACCGACGACGACGGCGACGATGGTCAGCGCGACACTGAAACCGGCCTAGGGGCCTATCGCGAATCACTATTCGTTCCTTCGTTTGTCTATTTATGTACCTACCTCAATCACTCCGATATGCAAGAGCGATAGAGAGACAAAGAAAGATGTTTAAATTTCGATTTTCAAAGTAGGCACTCTAGATGTCTACCTTTAGTAGGTAATAGCTTGTGTAGTTTTGCATTCATTGAAATAAAAGATCCAGAACATGGCCAACACTTAAAAACGTTACAAGGTTGTTTTTATAGTGACTTGCTAAGATGTTTAGTTTAGCATATACATAGGTGTAATCAAATCTGCATAATACAATCTCAAATGCTAAATATGTACCTACGTTTTGTACGTGCCAATTTGATCAAGTTGACCCATGTTGACGATGTTGGCGTCTAAAGCCCTTCACAGATGGAGCGATAATATATATATATCGCTGTCTATCTAGCACCTACATGAGAGAGTCTATATTTGGTATATTTCGTGGTTTATTACCTATTTTGGTGTATTATCGCTCCGTCTATGACGAACTTAAGGCGTCCTTTACATTGGATGCGGAAACGCACGCAGCTCCGATATGTGAGCGGGACATCACGACAGTACCCGGCGATAAATATTGCACATCGAATTTTCGGCTTCGTAGAGCGTTGTTTGTTTCTTGATTTGCTTTTATAAGATAATGCAAAATTTTATACAATAAAATAAACTTAGCCTAAATCATGCAGAACATTCAAAATGAAATTTAGAATAAAATTTGATAAAAGGCTGATAAATATCCTCACTAACCTAAGGATGTCACATAAAAAAATATCATACATAATTATTTTTAACAACATTCAGAGATTTAACTCAAATAAAGATAAAAATAAACTTAAAACAGCGAAATATAGGTATGAAGCAGTTATAAAGTCAAGCTATTTAATAACTATATTTCATTAACTGTCAAAAGCAATAATTAGTCATATAATTTATAAAAATACTCATAGAGACTGTAAAAGGGTCTCGTAGCCAAATAGTTTTTAAGATTCTTCGAGAATAATCTCAGGTCTCTTTAATATCATCGGGTAGGTGTCTTCCATATTCTCTTTCTAAAGTGGCTGATAGACGGGCGAGTAAGTTCGCGAACTTATGGCTCGATGACTTTTTTCGCTTGTAAAGTACGCGTACTTAGGCTGACACACGAGCGAAAAAGGTCGTTGAGCTGTAAGTTCGCGAACTTACTGGCACGTCTATCCGGGACTTTAAGACTGATGTGCAATATTAATCGCCGGGTACTGTATATACGCGCATAGCGCTGTCACGCTCCTATACTCGAGCGACGTACGAATTCGCGTCAGTGTGATAAGTAATCGCGTAAATACGTATCGCCCCAAAGCAGGGGGGCGAAACAGTTCCTTTCGGGTATTCTCGGCTCCGTTCGGTTCAGCATTGCTCCGAGAAATTGTTAGGGTTGGCAGAACTTGATGTTCCTTTGTGTGTACGACCAAAGATAAGATAATGACATGAATTTTGACAACTCTAAATAGCCGAAAGGGATAGTACCATGCATAAGAAAGGGACAGCATGATTCGTCCCTGAATCGCTGTCAAACTTCGGTACGGTACGGTACGGTAGTACTATTACTTATTCTGTGTCCAAAGTACAAATAAAAATCCGTAATCCATATTTTTCAATATCCATAAGTTTATAAAATACTACTAGACCCACCTACGTCGAAAAAGAAAAATATTGGTTTCAAGCGGAACCCTATGGCTCTATCACAAATCCCTCGCTATCCTTCTGTCAGCGGGCTTTGAACCGTCTGAGGTAGGTGGGCATATTAAAAATGTATGGAGAATGTATTAATTTCTACTTCTGTTATATACCTAAAAAAACCGGCCAGAAACTGTAAAAACAAGTAACAATTAAAATCATTGTATTATGTGTTTATGTAAAATCATTGTATAGGTGACACAGCTCAGGTAAGAAAGCACATGAAATATTTTTTGTAGGTACTTATAGCAATCTGTCAGACTTATATAATGTATATTCTCATCTCTTTATTAATTTTATTTTTCTTTTCCTTTTGTAAGAGTTTTCTGAAAGAGCTACGTATTTGTATGGTTTGATATGACATATATATTTTTTATCAAATATCTCTAACGAAAACTAGCTACTGTATGTAATTGCATGATTTCTATTTTTTCTTATTTAATGCATGTTAATTATAAGATGTAATGTTTTGAAAAGATGTGTCCCGCCGAGTTTCTTGCCGGTCCATATTGGGATACCCTCCTCCAATTGAGGGGGGATTTAAATCTTCTCGGGTCAGAGGTGTTGGGTTAGAGCCGGTGTAGCTTTATTTGACGTTCAAAAGCGCATTGTACTATACCTACTTGAATAATAAACTATCTTTATCAAGTGCGAGTCGGACTCGCGCACCGAGGGTTTCGTACAAACTTGTAGGTATATAAGTAAAAGTTCACCCATCACGACAATCGAGTCATATCAATTATTAAAAATATTCTTATTATATGATGTAACTAAAAAAATTACGGTTTTCGCAATTTTTCCTTTATCTGTGTTGCTTCGTACCAAATTTCAAGATTCTGAGTTCACGGGAAGTACCCTGTAGGTTTTGATTCCCTTGCGAGTGTCGAAAATTTGCGGGTTTATGCCGCATCTTTTGATTGCGTTGGCTTAAAAGTTTGATTTTTTTTTCTCAGCTCCAAGGGACAGTAGACCTGAGTATTTGAAATAAATTTCAGCTTGATAACTCCACACGTTCCTGAGAAAAAGGGTCTTGACAGACAGACAGACAGACAGAAGGATGCACAACAAAATGATCCTATAAGGGTTCCGTTTTTTCCTTTCGAGGTACGGAACTTTAAAAAAACTACTTTTCTACGTTTTTGGGGTTCCTTACCTCAAAAGGAAAAAATGGAACCCCTATAGGATCACTTTTTTTCGGTCCGTCCGTCTGTCTGTCAAGACTCTTTATCTCAGAAATGCGTGGAGGTATCGAGTTAAAATTAAAAACATACGAGTATACTCAGGTCTACAGCCCCTTGAAACTGTGAAAAATCAAACTTCTAAGTTACCGTAAAAAAAGATATAAGTAGCCGTTTTTGCCGAAAAAAACGTATAAGTAGGTTATCTATTTCGACACTCTCAAGGGAATCAAAATTTATAGTGTAGGTATTTACCGTTGACATAGAACTATGAAATTTGGCAAGTAATATCGTGTTACACTACAAGTGCAAGGAAAAATCTGATATTTTTAAATTTGTAAAAAATAATAAAGATAAATTTGTACGAAATTCTCGGTGGGTGAGACCGACTCGCACTAGGCCGGTTTTTTCTACCATTGTTTTTTTAGACTGATAAAACTGTACGATTTATCTGACAGTAATATTACAGTAAGGTACTAGCACTCTTCTCTATAATGTAACTAGATAGGTAGAGTCAGACCAAGCTAAGTTGGCAGCGATTTTGATAGCCCAGCCTGTGCAAGAGTTAAGTAAACGTCATAATTTCTAAATAACACTTGCACTGTCTAGGCTGTCAAAACGCTGCCAACTTATCTTGGTCTGATTCTAGTCAATTGCTGAAAGCGCCACCAAACAAAGGAGTAATGGGTTTCCAGAATATATATCCACTTACAGAGAAATAGAGTCAAAACAAGATACTTAAGTTGGCAGTGATTTTGATAGCCCAGATGATGCACGGTTTATTTTAAACGTCAAACTTCTATGAAATTATGAAGTTTAGTTGACACTTGCACAGTCTGAGCTATCGAAATCGCTGCCAATTTATCTTGGTCTGACTCTACAGACTTTCTTGCAATTCACATAACATCATTCCCAATGAGTCCCGGAGGAAAACCGCAGAAACGCATTGAATAACAGACTAAGAACCTATCTACCTACTTACAGAATTGGATACATTTATATGAAATTTATACGTCGATCGCTTTGTTCACCACTTTCCGCATAGGTGTGAAGACCGAATGAAAGAAATAAACAGTCAAAACATCGCTGATTTACGAAAGTTTTTTCCCCCTAATATCCTAAATGAACCAACGTGCGCCGAAAACATTGCAGTCTCCATAAAAACAGGCACCGGACGCCCCTCAAGAGATGAAGGCCCGCTATTGTTTTATTTGCCGTCGCTACCACCATTAACGAACACATTGTGATGGTAATTGGTGAATCACTTTGTCTAGAGAGGTACGTATTTGGTTCCGTCAACACTGCCAAATCGAGCGTACAGATTTGTTTCTCGCAACAGTCACTTTTACACAATGGATTACTTGGCATTATTATCGCAAATAATATATTTACAGTTACATTTATAGTCCACGGAAAGATTGTTCTAATTTGCCAAAAAATCTTACAGAACACTGGGGGAAGCAGCTATGCAAAATCTAATGAGAATGAATTCCACTAGAAAATTCATTCGGGCACAAAATAAACCTTGAAAAACGTTTTCAATATGTAGTGATATATGATTACATCTTCTTAAACAACTCTACATTTCATATAAAAGGCTAAACGACTGAAATTGAGCATCGTACGTGATATCAGAGAGGTTATGTTCGCGACAAACAAAAATACTAAGGCGTTTACCTCGTGTTTTCTGCAGTCCGGAGCTCTAAAGCACTTTACAAACACACTAATTCGTTCACGGTAAGGCTATTTAGTAAATATTAGTTAAAAATAGGTTTGTATCACTAAATAATAACAAAATAAAACAGAAAACATTGAAAGCGGACAAGAAGCGCGACACGAAACGGCAAGCTAAAGCAGCAGCTGACTAAGGATTCCGAGCGCTACAACATTTGTAGAGCGTCTATTTTGCAGTCACTTGTTCATGCAATGGTGATGTAACCAAAACCTGTATATTGTTTCAAATAATTGTTATGTATGTATGGGCATCACTCAATACTAATAAGACATTCATACATCTAATAAATTACATTTTTTTATGTTATTCCAACTAAATATACTTTTTTTTAACAAAGTAACACCTCTATATTTTGTATAAAAATTAATGTATTTTATTATTACATTAACAACGATCAAAATAGTGTACAACAGATTATTGAACATATTTTTTCATAATAATAATATGCCAGATAATTTTTACCCCACGACAAGGTTCAGCGTAGGGATGCGCAACGTGGAGGAGTAGTGTGGGCGCGCACCGGGCGTCAACGGCGTTGCCCTCTAGCGGGCATATTGTGAATTATCGATTCTTGCGTGCCGTCGAGCCGCCGCGCCGCGCCCGCCATTGGCTTGCTCATTAATTGGTTTATGTTGCTTGTTCGTAACATGAATTCAAATTTAGCGCGCTCTGGGTCTGACTATAAAACATAGGTAACCATTGTTTCTAGAATATAAGGAAAATTACACATTTCTAATAAAGTTATAATAAATACAAATGGAAAGCAAGTAGTGTACCTATTTGAGCTTAGTGAGATTCTTATTTAATCAAGGGAAACAAAATAAAAACAAACCAGTGGAACTTTAAAAAAAAAAAACAGAAAAGCCGGCTGGTTGCTTCGATCAAACGAAACCTTTGTTTTGTTACGATTAAGTAGCAATATCAGATTGCAGTCCATGTCGTCCGGCAATTGGCAAGGGACTCAAGGAATAACGATGCTGGGCTATTGGCTACAATAAGATTAATATAAATAAATGAAGGTATTGTTGTCCTGATATGTATTAAAATTAGTTAATTTGGGCAAAAAAAACTAACGACTATAGGTACTCAATGGTAACTTATCATATACAGTCAGTATATTTTTTACAAATACGGTTAAGTAACCGTAAATACAATTTGCCGTGTGTTTTTCTATACTTAGTAAAAAAAAATGAAGTTAATCTCTCAATCATATAATATCCTGGATAATCTCGAACAAAGATAAGTCATGTGTGAAAGCGTAATGTTAATTATAATATGCTCTATTACATTATTTTACACTATAGTTTAGATTTTTCAAATAACGCGCTTGAATAAAACTAAGTAAAATTTTGTAAAATCTTATTGTGATATATTATGGAGATGGCTGATGAAAATATGAGAAAAATACTGTTTTAATTGTCATTAATTTATTGAGTTTATAGTAACCTTAGGATAATATAAGGGACTTATGGAAATAAATTTATTTTGATCATGAAGCATCATTTTATTATTGATTTAGGTTAGCTCCCATTGCCTGGTTTAATTTAAACGCAACGCTCCAAACGCATCCGTCTCCGTGCACTAATCGGGCACTCTCACTCTTGACGAATTGGCTATTCGTCAACTAAAAATAGATGTCTTTCGCGACTCAGCAAACATATTTAGCCTGGCTATCTATTAAGCCGTCGTTACAATATGTATCACTAATCACTAGTTGTGTAATGATAATATAGGTAAGTCTTCTTCTTCCTCGCGTCGTCCCGGCATTTTGCCACGGCTCATGGGAGCCTGGTGTCTGCTTGACAACTAATCCCAAGATTTGGCGTAGGCACTAGTTTTTACGAAAGCGACTGCCATCTGACCTTCAAACCCAGAGGATAAATTAGGCCTTGTTGGGATTAGTCCGGTTTCCTCATGATGTTTTCCTTCACCGAAAAGCGACTGGTAAATATCAAATGATATTTCGTACATGAATGAGTTCCGAGAAACTCATTGGTATAGTCAGAATCAAAAGTAGCGGATCAAACAACGCTTCATAAGTATACCATTCTGTAACAGCTTAAAAAAAAGTTATATCTTTAATATAGAACAACTAATACTGAAAAATATATACTTTTGAACGTGAATTTTAGAAATGTATCTTTATTTGGAAAAGTTATCTGGGATGTCTGATACTTTTGGCGCCGGGGTTTGAACTCGCGACCTCCGGATTGAAAGTCACATGCTCTTACCGCTAGGCCACCAGCGCTTAGGTAAGTATGTATTACTAAATCATACTAAAACTTCTTGGTTCTGCTGTTAGCTTATGTTATTGAATTGAATATCTTTAAATATCAGCGAATATAACGTATGAAAAAAATGACACGTTTCCAATATCGGGCATATGTAGAATCGTCATCGATATGTGGGGAACTTCTCATAACCCCGACAGCTATCAGAATATATTACAATTTTATAATTTTCATTTTAGGGTTAAAGTCCACTTCAAGCTCCCCATGTGAGCAGTGACAAAACGCCAGCCCAAGACAAGGGAGATGATGATGATTAAAATTGTCATTTTAGTATCAAATCCGATAGAAATACAATGAAAAATCTTTATTTTCTGAAACTTGTAATGAATTGTTGACATGACTTACTTCAAATTAGGTCCGGAAATACTACATATCAGGTGCGATGAGTAAAGATGATATGTGAAGGAATTTCATACAGCCTTACACACCTAGGCCTGTAAGTGAACCAACCTTCTTTTGTTTTTAAACGTCAAATTATGGCACGTCTTGGCATTCAACCATTTTCCATATTCATTTATTCATAAAATTATAATTTTACATGGCATAGGTGTAATATTAATGTATGTCTGTTAAATCACAATTCATTAAAATAATTATCATCAAAAAAAGAGTAAAAAAAATAAAATAGCACGTAATAAATAATCAATACAATTTACATAGTCAAAAATAAAACATTACATTAAAATTAAATTGAATTATTATTATTATATTCCGACATGTCGTGAAATGCATTTATAGCTAGCCATTTTTTTAGTTTAGCCAAGAATGTCTGTCACTTAAAAATCTGTAAGCAAAATTCTGCCATTATGCTTATTTTGTCTTTTAGCGTAAGTAAGTAAGTAAGTAAATATTCTTTATTGCACCAACAATTATACATTTTACATACATGTAAAACTACAAATGAATTTTAAAGGAAAATAGAACCAGGTAACAACAGGCGGTCTTATCGCTAAAAAGCGATCTCTTCCAGACAACCTTTAGGTAGCAGGAAATTTCGAACTCATACAAAAGTCAACAGGTAGTGCAAGGAGCTAAATATGGAGACTATTAAATACAAACACACATACTACTTATATAAGTATTAAAACAATACCTAATATACTAATAAATATACAATATAATATAATACAATATATATATATATTTATACTTACACATATAAGCGTAGCCAAATGGCAAAAAACGGAACCCTTATAGATTCGTCATGTCCGTCTGTCTGTCCGTTTATGTCACAGCCACTTTTTTTCCGACACTATAAGAACTATACTGTTCAAACTTGGTAAGTAGATGTATTCTATGAACCGCATTAAGATTTTCACACAACAATAGAAAAAAAAACAATAAATTTGGGGGTTCCCCATACTTCGAACTGACACTCAAAATTTTTTTTTTCATCAAACCCATACGTGTGGGGTATCTATGGAAGGTTTTCAAAAATGATATTGAAGTTTCTAATATAATTTTTTTCAAAACTGAATAGTTTGCGCGAGAGACACTTCCAAAGTGATAAAATGTGTGCCCCCCCTAAAATAACTAAAATAACAGAATGATAAAACTAAAAAAAATATATGATATACATTACCATGCAAACTTCCACCGAAAATTGGTTTGAACGAGATCTAGTAAGTATTTTTTTATACGTCATAAAATAATAAAAATAATTTTTTTCATCAAATCCATACGTGTGGGGTATCTATGGATAGGTCTTCAAAAAGGATATTGAGGTTTCTAATTTAATTTTTTTCTAAACTGAATAGTTTGCGCGAGAGACACTTCCAAAGTGGTAAAATGTGTCCCCCCCCCCTGTAACTTCTAAAATAACAGAATAAAAAAACTAAAAAAAATATATGATATACATTACCATGCAAACTTCCACCGAAAATTGGTTTGAACGAGATCTAGTAAGTAGTTTTTTTTTAATACGTCATAAATGGTACGGAACCTTTCATGGGCGAGTCCGGCTCGCACTTGGCCGCTTTTTTATTTCTTTTTTGTGTTTGTTAAATAATTTTTCAGACTTTCATATTGGGGACCGAAAATTTGATTATTTTTGCGCTACGACGCACGGTTTAGGAGATACAGCCCCATAATTATTATTTTTCAGTCATGTAAAAATCTTTATAGGGCTGTAACTCCTAAACCGTGCGTCGTAGAGCGAAAATAATTACATTTTTGTTCCCCTTAAATACCCCACGCACTGAATAACCTATCACATTAGATCATGAAACAATTATCATCATCATTCCTGTTTCTTTTCATTATTTCATTGCAAGTTTGAGAAAAGCACTATAAATCTCGGCTTCGTTTCCCGTCCTCTATAGTAATCTACTATTTCAAGCAACTCTTGGCTCATACCCATAGATAAATAAATACCTTAAAACGAGCATACGTCTGTATTATGAGAGTATTATGAAATAGGTACTTATACCATAAAAACTAAAAACACACATTATAGCTGCGATGCATTTCCCAACCCCGCTGTGTTAGGGAGCCGGCCGGCCGCGGAACCGCCGGAACTTGACACCCTTCAGCCAAAACTCCTCCTTGGTGAAGGAGGCCATAAGATGCAGGGCTTATTGAGCAAATTAACTGTCACATTACTTAGTATAGGATACAAAAACGGAGTTGACAGGTAGGCCAGGGACTGTCCCATTTCAAACATAGACGGAGATGACCACACTGTTTCTGTCTTACGCTAGTACTACGAGTAGCACCTAAAAGAAAGGGAGGAGTATAGATTTCTCTGTTCATTTGATTTGATTTGTTTGTTTGTTTGATTTACTGACAAATTGGGTTTGCTAGACTATACTTCACAGTTTTAAGCAACCTCTTCGAAGAATCACATGTTTGTCCAACATTACAGTGAAATGCCGGGATTCCACCAGTTTGCGGCACTGTGCGGCACAAGCATATTCAGTATTAAAATGCTTACTGCCGCACATTGGTGGAATCCCGCCTTTACAATAACAAGTAAATAGGTCAATAAATCTAAACTTTATTAATAAAACGCCAAAGCAAGTGCTGCCATCTACCGTTCTCGTACGTTTTCTTGTGCATAGTAGTATGTGCCATCTTGTGGGCTACATTTCCTCAGGCTCAGTTTATTGCACGCTCCCTATCGAATACCAATAGGTGTTTCCCATCACTATTCTCTACAGAATGGAAGAAACGGTTATAAAGATTTGAACGAATGAATGTCTTACGTTATGGCTAATCGGCCATATTTTTCTGCCGGCTTAGTAGCATGGAATTAGTATAAAATAAAATTAAAACGTTGAATTTAAATGAAAGTTAGTTCAAAGTTGGGTAGAATTGATAAGTAGGTGCATAACTAATGTGCGTTTTAGAAATAATAATAACATTCTTTATTGCACACTACATAATACAGCATTAAGAAGTGTTAATTTTAACCGTCCGACTGATACTGGTGGTAGCTAAGTACTTACCTAGATATATTATATGACCATGACTGTCACACTTTTTTGGCTGGCGAGGCTAACCAAAAGTTTTAAATATAGAGCATAGCAGATTTAGGAAAAGCGCAATGAAATGTTGTTGTATATCTAAACCGCAATATAAGGTACCTACCTGCCTTAGTTATGTTAGAATAATGAAGTCTAGAAGCCATCACTGAACACAATAGTGAAGTCTTTAAAACCTTGTTAATCTACTCTGTCACAGCATCCATGCAATGAAGTATCTCTCTTTCACTGTATTATTTTGTAATAGCGAAAGAGTACACTATTAACTCGTCGGCTTTATGTAACATTCTAGTTGGGTAGAGGTTTTTATTATTAAGTATAATCGTGTGCAGATCATTTTGAATATGTCACCTACTTATTTCTGTAGTTGAATGTAGGTATGTGTATCTAATATAGGCATTTCAGATTTTACCGCGACGTTACCAACCTATCATCAAATCACTCATAAAACTTAAAAACTAATTCAAAATGCGAATGGAACCTAAAAACACAATTTAGTAATACATACAATAGGTATGTGCCGCTTGATTTGCTCCTCTTGCCTCCAATGCCTCCTGGAGGTAGGCACTAAATTGGGAGGGAGGCGGCTGATATTTATGCACGTTAATAAGAAGCCAGCGCCAGACAATGCTTCCTTACCCATTGCAACAGACGTATGGAGCAACTTACGACAGGCCAGGAAATGGTTATTTCGCAGCGTACAGAGGCATTATATCATATCCATGGATATTATCCTACAGAAATAACGGTTTACGAGAACATTCGGTTTCCACTAAATGTTTAAATACAATATATATTTTAGCGCCTGTAAATGCCTTACAAATTTTAAAAAGGATTTTATTTTTACAGAAGTGAAAGCATTTTATTATAGACCGCGAGCCAGGAACAATTTCTATGACCAATCACCTCTCGGCTCGTGTAGTGGTTAACGGCTAGGTATAATGAACCGTCGTGGACGTCAGCTGCCGCTCCGTTGGTGGGTTGAGGAATGGCAGCCACCGAAACTCGTAATACAAAAAAAAATTGTCGTCACCTCCCGTTTGATACTTTGTCAAATGATAGTTCAGATGTTGTTGTTACTTAAAAAAATCGTCGGTCGCATGAACATGTTAAAAATAAGTGCTATACCTTTTATGATAGCAAAAACAAATCATGAAACGACGCATGTAGCATTTCATCAGGCGTAATCGCTTAAAAAGCCATCAACGGATTACGCAATTTACACATTACGCATACTTTGCCGCACATAAAGTGTTAGGCGCATATTTTTTTACATGTTCATTTTACAGCTGACGGCCATTACACGGCGATAGAACTGGCTGACGGTTTTTTAAGATTAAAACAGCATCTAAACTATCATCTTACAAAGTATCAGCCGGGAGGCGATGAATGACGAAATATTCTCCTGGCCCGCGGTCTATTCGTTTTTCTGTTGTCCGTGCAGAAAGTGTCAACTTTCGGCCCGCTGTGCCAAACGAAGTTACCGCGTTCCTGCTCCGTCGAACAGAGAAATAGTATACACACGTCGGCCTGTAAATAAGAAATGTCTCAGATCACATGGAATTCTCGAGTTTAGGTGGTATTTGTTATGTGTTGCGAAATATAGGTAGGTACCTACCATAGTTTTTACCTGCGACCCGCCCCGGTTTCTCACGGGTAGTAAAGTGTAAGTGAAATAGTGAATCGAGTCACTTTTGGTACAGCATCTAGGCCGCTTGAATTTTTCGCGCGAAATTTTTAATTAACGATAACTCCTAATACACTTTCTTTTGACATCAAAAATTTAAATATCATTACGTCCTTTCTTTGCTAGCAGAATGAAAGATTCTTAATGTATTTATTTATTAGCTTCATATGTATCGTCTTTTTATTTTATTTTATATATAGTATATGTGTATATTATATTTGTATGTATAAGTATGTTATTATATATATTTTTGTTTGATTTGCTTTTGCTGTTGTAATTGTAGAACCGCTCACAATCTCTCTGTTTAGCCTTAAGGTTGACTGGTAGAGAATGCCTCGTGGCATTAAGTCCGCCTTTTGTACTGTAAGTTTTTTTCTTTTGTGCAATAAGATTAAATAAAAAAAATAAAAAAATACATTCATTTAAGTTGTGTAAAAGGACAGTATAATCTGTATGAAATGCTCAATGCCACTAACGTATTTTATTTGATAATGATTAAATAGCACTATCCGTGTAAATACCACATTATATGTGATCTTTTTTTAGAACTTAAGAATGGGTATAGTAAGTTATGCTTAAAAGATAGACATACACCATCGCGGACTTTTTTGTAGACCAATGAAAGAGAAAAAATCCCACCATACATTGGTTGTTTCAGCAGACAGCGTGATTTTATCCGACATCGTTATCAAACATCGTCATATTTTTTTCAATATTAAAATTACACATAACCCTAACAAATTATACATACACCTTTAACCTTCTGCAAGAATCACTCCATTGATAAGTGAAAACCGCATGAAAATCCGTTCAGTCGTTTTTGAGTTTTTCGCGAACATACAGACAGACAATACGCGTTATAAGGTGTAGTGGTTATGTTTTTGAATCTTACGCGGAAGGAGTGGTTATAAAAATGCTCGAAATACATACTTTATTGCAAATTTATTACTAGTTTAAATTAGAAAGCTCAAACTTCGACACCGCGCAAAGCAGCGGCGGTATCATGGTCGCATTTTTATCACTTTTCATGTCATGCGTCACTTTCGCACTTACATACTTGTTAGAACGTGACAGGCATAATGACAGATGATAAAACACCGACCATCTTAGCCCTACTGGCTATAATAACTACAGCAAAAAGAGAAAAATATTTTAATCCTACAGCGGTAATAAATTTCAGCCCCTAGTGTATCTGTGTCCAACGTTCCACGTGTTTTTTTTTTCAGTGGCCCTGACCTGCCTATCGAATGTGCATTTGACGCATCAAACTGATATCGAAAACGTACGGATGCTCTCGCGCGCTGTAGATGCGGTCAACAGCGATAGCAATGCTGACATAATTCTGAAAAAGGGGTAAGTACATATTTAATTTCGTACGAGTGCCTTCAATACCTATTTTTATCTCGGCTTGGAAGTTTCTTTCGGAATCGTTTTGAAAATTTCAGGGAATTTTCACAAGAAACAAAGAAAATTTCGACCCGTACAACATATGAGAAGTTTCCGAAATCAGTCTATGTGGAACTTTTGGAATTACGGAAATTATCCTGAGTATTTTCAGTCATTTTAACGCCAATTACGCGCCATCGATGCAAATAACCACATATTCTCTGCATTACCTAAATATATGGACATTTTAACTACGAAACCTATTAAGGTACTTACATATATTCGCGTAGCAAACTAATCTTTTTAGTAGCAGAGGATCCATCGTGATCTTGAAAATGACGCGAATACGGGTCAGCAGACCAGAACGAATTTTGGTATGGCAAACATTCCACCACTTACGTTGGCACATGGTACTCGTTCAGAAAAGCTTTTAAAAATACTCATAACGCCCTAATATTCTTTATCGGTATGTCCAGTCGAGTATTCGTATTTATTCTATAAACACTCGTCAGAACTGCGGCGCGGACATAGCAAACAACAAGATATTTATTGAAAAAAACACTCCGAGATTGGTATGTGAACCGTGAAGGTGTTTATTACAGTTTTTGGATGGCAGTTAAACCTTTGCTATTGTTGTTTTATGTTGGTTTATTAATGTATTGCAGATTGTTCTTTATTCGAATTTTGTATTCCATAATGTTACTTGGTACAAATATTGTTTGGCAGAAATACTTTTTGTTTATTATTTGGCAGAAAACCCTAACCTAATGCACTTAGAAAATTCTGCCAAATTTATAATATGCGAAATGACTATTATAGTGTTATGATTTTTAAATAATAGTTTCATATTTTACAATAATTTTGTCACAGTTATTAAGTCTGGCCGCTTAAATATCAAAACTGTCAGCCCGGTTCTAAGTAGCCAATCACAGGCGAGTATTTAAACGGCAATCCGACTCGTTTCCGGTCCGGTTCTAGGCGCCATATTGGTTGCTAAAGGCAGCCATTATGGTGACAGTGCTTGTTGAGTGCGGACGTATTGCTAGTTGTGGAATACTTTGAATGTAGCCATATTTAATAAAATCAATTACAACTAGATTGACTTTGAATTACGAAATCTCAGAAGAGGGAACGGACAAGTAAGCAAGGTACGTTATTTTGAATTGAGATTTTTGATTTATTTTTGTTGATGATTGTAAAAATAAAATCGCTGCAATTTTTAAACATATAGATAGGTAGTGACGATAATATAATTAAACCCTAATAGGTCAAGTTTTTCTATAACAATTTATTCCGATACTAGCTAGCATGTGAAAATGGGTGCATTATCTTTTGAAGATTAGTTGATTGGTTGATTAGTAGCTAGTGTTGCTATTAAAAGGCAATGTGTGCCTATAGTAAAACAAAGAATAGTTAGCTAATACGCGACCATGTGTGTTGCTGCTAGAGGTTCATGTGTGCCTGTAGTAAAACAAAGAATAGCTAGTACGCGACCATGTGTGTTGCTGCTAGAGGGCCATGTGTGCCTGTAGTAAAACAAAGAATAGCTAGTACGCGACCATGTGTGTTGCTGCTAGAGGGCCATGTGTGCCTGTAGTATAACAAGGAATAGGTAGCTAGTACGCGACCATGTGTGTTGCTGCTAGAGGGCCATGTGTGCCTGTAGTATAACAAGGAATAGGTAGCTAGTACGCAGCCATGTGTGTTGCTGCTAGAGGGCCATGTGTGCCTGTAGTAAAACAAAGAATAGCTAGTACGCGACCATGTGTGTTGCTGCTAGAGGGCCATGTGTGCCTATAGTATAACAAGGAATAGGTAGCTAGTACACAACCATGTGTGTTGCTGCTAGAGGACCAAGTGTGCCTGTATTATAACAAGGAATAGTTGGCTAGTACGCGGCCATGTGTGTTACTGCTAGAGGGCCATGTGTGCCTATAGTATAACAAGGAATAGGTAGCTAGTACACAACCATGTGTGTTGCTGCTAGAGTACCAAGTGTGCCTGTATTATAACAAGGAATAGTTGGCTAGTACGCGGCCATGTGTGTTGCTGCTAGAGGGCTATGTGTGCCTATAGTATAAGAAGGAATAGGTAGCTAGTACACAACCATGTGTGTTGTTACTAGTAGGCTATGTATGCCTGTAGTATAACAATGAATTAGTAGCTAGTATACAATGAATAGTTACTAGAGGGCTATGTGTCCCAGTAGTACAACGATGAAGAGGTAAGATGTGAATGTGACCATGTGTGCCTATGGTCGATTATTCGGATAACCAGCTAAGAGGCGACCACGTGTGTTGCTAGAGGTTATTATGTGACTATGGAAGCTCGCTCGAATAGGTAGCGAGTAGTTAGCGATGCTAGAATCAAAAAGGCGTAAAATGTATTAAAAGCTTGCGGCGCTTACGGTTGTTGTCTTCGTGTTTCATTTTAACGTATTTTCGATGAGGCGATATTGAAGCACGGCGCACGTCTGTCTCACTCCCTCTTTGGCTAAATCTAATTCATTGTTTCATTTTGAAAGGATTTTTGAGGGGTTGTCACAGTGAGGCGATGAGTAGTACAAACGCAACGTATTTCTCGGTGGACCTTTTATCCTTGCAATAAGGTTTGTAGTTGGGCAGGTGATAGTGTGGACTATGACATACGAGTACGATGACGTCGACGACTCATTTCTTCATTTGAATGTCGTCGAGCACCGAGCGCCTCGCGTCTGTCTTGAAGTGTCTTGCGAGTTGTGAGGAACGCGAGTGAGTTTGAAAGGCTGAGAGTTTTTTTTAAATTTGAAGTGTTTGAATGATTTGTGTGGTAAGAGCTGTGTGTGATGCGCGCGAGTAAATGAGTAAAATTAATAGAGGAGTGATGTATGACATTTATGCGGTGTGAAGTTCTGCGACAATTTAACAAAATGAGTGGTACAAATGAGGTGCCTCACGAGTGAGCAACTCAACACTAGCGAGTAGTAGATGGCAATGTGTGTAGTTGTAGTTACTCGTGGGCCCGGTGGGCAAGAGTTAGATCTAGATAGTGACTTGGAGTTTGAGTAAGAGTTGGAGTTCGCGTTGGAGTTGGAGTTCGAGTTGGCGTTCGAGTTGGAGTTAGAGTTAGATTTAGAGTTGGAGTAAGAGTTGGAGTTCGAGTTGAGAGTTCGAGTTGGAGTTCGAGTTGGAGTTGGAGTTTGAGTTGGAGTTCGAGTTGGAGTTCGAGTTGGGTTGGAGTTCGAGTTGGAGTTCGAGTTGGAGTTCGAGTTGGAGTTCGAGTTGAAGTTCGAGTTGAAGTTCGAGTTGGAGTTCGAGTTGGAGATCGAGTTGGAGTTCGAGTTGGAGTTCGAGTTGGAGTTCGAGTTGGAGTTCGAGTTGGAGTTCGAGTTGGAGTTCGAGTTGGAGTTCGAGTTGGAGTTCGAGTTGGAGTTCGAGTTGGAGTTGGAGTTGGAGTTTGAGTTGGAGTTCGAGTTGGAGTTCGAGGTGGAGTTCAAGTTGTTGTTCGAGTTGGAGTTCGAGTTGGAGTTCGAGTTGGAGTGCGAGTTGGAGTTCGAGTTGGAGATCGAGTTGGTGTACGAGTTGGTGTTTGAGGTGAAGCTTGAGTTGTTGTTCGAGGTGAAGCTTAAGTTGATGTGCTAGGTGAAGCCTGAGTTGATGTTCGAGGTGAAGCTTGAGTTGATGTTCGAGGTGAAGCTTGAGTTGATGTTTGAGGTAAAGCTTGAGTTGATTTTCGAGGTGAAGATTGAGTTCAAGTTAGTTTTGAACCCAGGTACAAACTTGAATTTTGAAAACAGGCTGCAAAAACGTGACTAATTTTTAATTTTTGCCCTGAGGATATGGCGTCCGATTCCGAAGATACGTTGGATGGTTCACGACGCGAGCACATTCAAGTTAGACGCAAGAGGAGAAGACTAGAGGTGCTGCCGCCATGCCAACGACCAAGAAAGAAGACCCGCAGGAATGTTCCAGCGGCAACTTGGTCTGTCGAGTGTGTTGCCCCAATTGATACTGCCACGCCGGTATTTGAACGGCCTTCTGAGGTACTAGAAGGACAGCCAGTTCCACCGGTTGAGGCAATCCCACCACAAGGAGTCACGTTGAACGAGGTACTACAGCTTATTAGTTCTTTGCAAGGAGGGAACAAAGACAAGGCACATCACTTAAATAACAGTCAATTAAATAATGTGGTACCAGAATTTGATCCCTCCAGCAAAGCGCAAAGCATAGATAGCTGGATTCATAAAGTTAATGAATGTGTTAAAATATATGATTGGAACGAGAAGCAGGCCATACATTTTGCACTTCAAAAACTTACGGGACTTGCAAAAAAATGGTTCGAGTCTTTACCATCCGTTGTATATAGCTGGGACGAATGGCAAACGAAACTTAAAAAGGCTTTCCCCAACGAACAAAATTATGGTCGGCTTCTCGAAGAAATGCTAGCTCGAACCACGCGTGCTGGTGAGCATTATCGTGAGTATTTCTATGATAAGCTAACTTTACTATACAGGTGCGAGATCAGAGAAAAGAAGGCTGTACAATGTATAGTACATGGCATATTAGATAAGTCCGTTAGGAACGGTGCCCAAACTTTAAATTGTGAGGAACCGGAAGATTTGTTAGATTACCTCAACTCGCAACGACCCCCTGACGTGTCTTTTATTCGAAAGCATAATGAAGTCGGGCCTAAGCAGAACTCTTCTGCGAGTCCTTCAGACGAAACCCCTATGACTTGCTTTAATTGTCGCGAGAAAGGACATTCTTTTATTAACTGTCCTCAACCTATAGTAAAATGTCAAAAATGCCACCGGGTAGGTCACGACTCTGCATCTTGCAAACTCAATCCTTTACACCTTAGGAATGATAGCAAAAGTAGCAAGACAACAGTTGCCGAAGAGCGTAAAGTTCTTTAGTTTTTCTTAGACGCTGGAAGCGACTGACTCAATACGTGGTTCCGAAGGCGAAAACTTAATTTTGTAAAATTTTATGCGAAACTACCTGCAATAACATTGGAGGGAGATGAGTTGTTGCAAGTGCCCTTACTGATTGGCCAGAATTTTAGAGTTACCTTTCCGTTACGTTTTGAAGGACAACCGCTAGTTGATTTTTGGGAATACCGATGTCATGTACAGGGCTTATAGATTATTTCAACAAATTGAAGAACTTTGTGGAGTCATGTAATTATAAATTGCCTGCTTTCTCTGATCGAAGACCAATAATCAAACTCAGTTTAATTTATATCAGATTACTAATTAACTGGTATATTTGCTCAATGGCAGAGTGTTATGATTTTATTCGTAGTCATTTCTGAAATATAATGAAATTTTTACATCATAATGCCAACTTTAATTTGTCACAAGATTAGTATAAAGGTACTTACAATTAGCTCGGTGTCATAACTACCGTATTGACAATGTGCAACAGATTAAAATTAGAGTTAAATGTGTGAGTGTGAATTAGAATGTAAGGATTTCAATTAAGTTTATATTAGACTGCAATGTCACTATTTTTATGTAAGGTCAATAAAATGATACCTATTTGTAATCAAACCTTAATAATTAGTTTTTAATGAAACTTCTACAATCGAAATGACTGATAAATTAAAAGTGTAATAATTAAATAAGTGCTTAATTTATTTCTATTTAGCATTTATAAGTTAATTTAATCTAGAATGTGTAAAGAGCGTACACCGGGACGGTGTACGAGTCGGATGGCCGAGTGTTATGATTTTTAAATAATAGTTTCATATTTTACAATAATATTGTCACAGTTATTAAGTCTGGCCGCTTAAATATCAAAACTGTCAGCCCGGTTCTAAGTAGCCAATCACAGGCGAGTATTTAAACGGCAATCCGACTCGTTTCCGGTCCGGTTCTAGGCGCCATATTGGTTGCTAAAGGCAGCCATTATGGTGACAGTGCTTGTTGAGTGCGGACGTATTGCTAGTTGTGGAATACTTTGAATGTAGCCATATTTAATAAAATCAATTACAACTAGATTGACTTTGAATTACGAAAATAGCAAGTATATATTTCTGCGAAAGTATCATTCGACTAAAAGTTTTTCTGCGATACGTGTTATGCGAAGTGTATTTCTTATAAATAACATTTTGTCAGATGAGGGTAACCCTTTTATGTTAGA